>NC_083097.1:61166057-61301057 GCF_949774975.1 Lagenorhynchus albirostris
CTGGCACACCTCTCTGAAGTTAACAAGTCTTCTGATTTAAAAAAAAATTAAAGCAAACTTTTACATTAGAATGAACGATGGTGGAGGAACCCTTTTAAGCATCAGAATTAGTATCAGAGCTAGAAATAAAATCCAGGTTGCTTAATTTCCAGTCCAGAGTTCCTGAACACAGTGGGTTGGCAACTGAAATCACAGTCACATGCATGTATACCTATAGAGAAATGTACCATGGTTTTTTTTTTAAATAAGGTTAAATTGGTGGATTTCTTAAATGATTAAGTTCAAATACAGTGTGTAATTAAAAAAAAATTACACTATTAAAAAGGAGGTTACTGAAATGGTACAGATGAACCGGTATGCAGGGCAGAAACTGAGACACAGATGTACAGGACAAACGTTTGGACACCAAGGGGGGAAAGTGGCTGGGGGGGTGGGGATGGTGGTGTGCTGAATTGGGAGATTGGGATTGACATACATATGCTAATATGTATAAAACGGATAACTAATAAGAAACTGCTGTATAAAAAAATAAAATGAAATTCAAAAAAAAGGTTACTGTGCTAACAGTTTTAGAAGACTGAAATTAATAAAAATAAAACTATTATTTGAATTTGTAAAGCTGTGCAACCCTGCTGTATTATTACACAATCATAATTTGTCATGAGTATTTAAAATATATAAAATAAAAAATAAATAAAATAAAATAAAATATATAAAATAGTTTATTAATTCAAGAAGATATTTTTAAGCATCTATTTTGTTTTGGGAAATGTACCATGTTTTAATACATCTATACTGTCTTCTTTTTTTTTTTTTTTTTGGCGGTACGCAGGCCTCTCACTGTTGTGGCCTCTCCCGTTGCGAAGCACAGGCTCCGGATGCGCAGGCTCAGCAGCCATGGCTCACGGGCCCAGCCGCTCCGCAGCATGTGGGATCCTCCCGGACCGGGGCACGAACCCGTGTCCCCTGCATCAGCAGGCGGACCCTCAACCACTGCGCCACCAGGGAAGCCCTACTGTCTTCTTTTTAAAGAGTTATGGGAAATGATCACCACAGCAACATTATAAAAAAGTATACAGAGAAAAGCAATTATATTATTTTCTCAGGTAAATATGGTATTTATCAGCCTAAATCCATCTTAAGGAATAAAATCATTCCTTACTTTTACTTCACATTTATAGGAAAAAAAACCCTTTTTTTTGGCCACAGCCATCGGCTTGTGGGATCCTAGTTCCCTGACCAGGGGTCAAACCCAGGCCCTGCGCAGTGAAAGCGCAGAGTCCTAACCACAGGACCGCCAGGGAATTCCCTATAGGAAAATTTTATAACTCCAAAAACTCTGGCTCTTTCCCCAGATTAGGAAACATAAACAGGCAAGAACATGAAAAAGATACTCACGCTTTCCAAAAAACTTTCTGGAGTTATAAATATAGTCAATATAGCCCAAACACAAACTTCAAGTCTAACTCACCCAAAAAGATGTACTTAAATGACAGTATGTGATTTCGTAATAATGCAAAAGTAAAAGAAACAAAGATAAGATACTTGACCATGTGAAACTTATAAGTACAAAATACACAAAAATGAAGACAATTTTTAAAAACATAAGTAGAAAATATACTATATTCATGCTAATAACAAGAGTAAAGCTAAAGTAAAGTGTAGTTAATCAGGTAAAGCTTCAAGTTTTAAGATTCTAGAGAAAAATGTGGATTTTGAAAAATTACTGAGCCAAGAACTTTAAGGCTAACAATCTACTTTCAAGAGTTCATACCCTAACAGTCCTCCTCAGTAAAAGAGACAAATGTTTAGTAAAGGTTACTTTTCTACCAAAACCATGCTTCTAGTACAAATACTGAAGAAAACATGGACAAAGCAAGAGATTATGTATATTTTTTATTAGAATAATGCATTTTGAAACTGCAAGCACATCTACCCTCTGAAATGTAGATAGTGTGCACCTTTACCTAATTTAAAGAGATTTCAATTTCTTTCTTATTAAGTAAGAAAAAAAGCAAGAAAAGGGCCTTGGAAGAGCCAAAATTAAGGTCAAAATTTACACTAAAGTTTATATATATGATTTATAGGAGAGATCTTCATGTCCTCATTCAGAGCAGTTACTCTTTAAGTCTATTTCTACAAATTTGGTTTCTTATAAATTTACACAAAAATTTGGTTTCTTGTATTTTAAAGTAATAGATGAGAAAGGGGAAAACTTGTGCCATAGATAGGCATGCTGATAGAAGAAGTAATGACAGAAATCTCACTAGGGATGAGAAAGAAGACCCATATAAAGCAAGGCAGTTAGGAGCACTTCAAGGAGAATATAAAGGCCTCAGCAACCTGATAACCCCCTAAAGTGGTCTTACCTTTACTTATAATAAAGGACAGCGATAAATTTAAGTATTAAAGAAGATTAAATGAGGAGCAGCAGGACCAGGAAGGGTAAAAAGGAAAAAAAAAAAGGTTACATGATATGCTCTGTTTAAAAACAAAGAAACTGGGAGATGCAAGACGGAAGAGATATGGGAACATATGTATGTGTATAACTGATTCACTTTGTTATACAGCAGAAACTAACACACCATTGTAAAGCAATTATACCCCAATAAAGATGTTAAAATAAATAAATAAATAAAACCAAAACACTCTCTAAAGCAGAAGAAAAAGAAACTTTTAATAGAAATTTAAATGAGAAAAAACTAATACTCACGGAGCTATGTCTGGTTGTGTTGCACTGGAAAGGTCAGGAGGTAGTCTTCTTGAAGGGCCTTACTAAAAAAGCCTTCCCCTCCTTGGCCCATTAATCACAGCCAAATTTCTGGTTCTTAGGCTCAAAATTTATTTTGTAAGCCCACCAAGAGTAAAATCATGTCTTAAGGGCAGAACAACGTTGATTAATGAGGCTGATGTATAATGCTAGAATGCCAATTTATTGACATACAATGAGAAGCACAATTGTTTCTGGCACTAGAAAAAAGTCTTTCAAAACGCAAGCCCACTCTCTTATGATAGGCAGACCCATGCGAAAAACCATAGCCTTACCAGAAAATATACTGGTGAGTATGGTACCAAAAAAAGGAAAATTAGATAAACAGAATTATTTTATAGCTTAAGCAGTTTTCAGTCTTTTCTTGGAGCATTAACATTCTAAGGAGGTGTCTCAGAAGCTCTCTTTGTTTTCTGTTGTTTTCTGTGCTTGAAATCTTTTTAAGATTTCTTTTGGAGGGGGAAAAAAGTTCCATTGCTAAAAAGTAAAGTAAAACTACTGTTTTACTTAAAGGAAACAGGGTGGTCTTACAAACATTAAAACTATACTCAGAACACCCCCATCTCCTGGACAAGGCTTTAGGTGGACAAAACAGATATTTACCCTGTGATTTTCTTTATTTTGTGCTTTCACTGTTGACCAAGCTTCCTTCCTATTAATACACTTAACACACTCTTTGTGGAAAAGGTAATCCAGTCAATCAGTTAACAGTCTAGTCTTATATAAGACTAGAACCCATTCTCTCTTTCAGACATCTTTGTGTATCTTTATTATGACCTATTAAATATTGCTTTCATTTTATCCTCTGAGATTAAATCTTATTTCCAGTTTCTTAGGTAATATTTTAATATAATCCTAAGTATTAATAGTGGTATATAAACTATTTTATAAATGTTTCCAGTCAGAATGGTTAAACTGAAATCGTTTTTTGGTGTTTTTAAAAAAGTAAAACTTGAAAGTTTGACTATTTAGTAAGACTCCATCCTTAAGGCTGTATTCAGCTGAGATGTTGTAAGGAGTTGAATAGTGTTGCCCAAAATTCATGTCTACCCAGAACCTCAGAATGTGATCTTATTTGCAAATAGGTTCTTTTTTTTTTTTAATTTTATTTATTTTATTTTTGGCTGTGTTGGGTCTTTGTTGCTGTGCGCGGGCTTTTCTCTAGTAGTGGCGAGCAGGGGCTACTCTTCGTTGTGGCGCTTCTCATTGCGGTGGCTTCTCTTGTTGCAGAGAAGGCTTCTCTAGGCTGTGCAACTATTGAGCACGGGCTTCAGTAGTTGCAGCACGTGGGCTCAGTAGTTGTGGCGCATGGGCTTAGTTGCTCCGCAGCATGTGGGATCTTCCTGGACCAGGGCTCAAACCTGTGTCCCCTGCATTGGAAGGCAGATTCTTAACCACTGTGCCAACAGGAAAGCCTGGAAATAGGTTTTCTATAGACATAATTCATTAAGATGAGGTCATACAGGATTGGCATGGGGCCTAAGTCCAATGACTGGTGTCCTTATAAGAGACACACCAGGAAGAAGACCATGTAAAGACACAAGCAGAGACTGGAGTTATACTGCCAAAAGCCAAAGAAAACGGAGGATTGCTGGCAACCATAAGAAGCTAGAAGAGGCAAGGAAGGATGGAGGGAAGAGCATGATTTGCTGACACCTTGATTCCAAACTTCTAGCCTCCAGAAACGTGAGAGAATAAATTTTAGTTGTGTTAAGCCACCTAGTTCACAGTAATTTTATATTGGCAGCCCTAAGAAATTAATACAGATGTTAACACAAGCTGAATTGCTTCTTTTTAGAGAAATATTTGTGGAACACCAATGCTTTAAAGGGCTTGAATTCCAGTGATCTGTTGTTACTAGGAGGGAACAAAACAGAAACCTTCCAGTTTCAAGTCTTAGAATCTTTTCACTATACCATATTCTCCTATCCATCTGTCCATCCATCCATCCATCCATCCATCCATCCATCCATCCATCCAATAGTTACCATATGCTTACACTGTGCCAAGCAGTGGGCAATGAACAAGTTAAATACTATCCCTTCCTTCACAGTGAACTTGTCTAGTCTCACTCAGTAGGTTGTGGAAATCCTTCCATGTTAATGCATACAGCCCTATATCAGGTATTTTTTAATAACTATATGTACGGTGTTTCACTGATTGCATGCAGCAGATTTTAAGCAATATCTTATCGATGAAAACTTAAATTATTTCCAATTTTAAAGTATTATTGTAAACACCGAGATGAACATAATTGTACATACATCTATACCCTTGTCTGCATATCTTATTTAAATGAAAATCATAGCATGGCTTCTAGGTCTAAGGGTATGTACATTTTACTTAGTGATATGTATTGCCAAATTGCCCTCCATAAAGACTGTACCAACTGACATTTGCATCAACTGTGAGAAGAGAGCCCATTTCTCTCACTAACACTTGGTACTGGTGTTTTCATTTATGCCAATGTTATAGGTGACCGATAATATCATAGCTGTGCTTGTATTTTTGTGATTATTAGTGAGTTATAGTCATTAAGGGTACAGTCTGACTTTCTGAATTTGAATGCAGGTTCCACTGGTTCAGGTTCCTTAAATTCTTGGTGCCTCAGTTCCTCAATGGTAAAGCAAGGATAACAACAGTATCTGCCAATAGCTGGGAGAACTAAATGGGTTAATATCTATGAAGTACTTACAACCATATGGAGTTCATAGTGTTATTATTTCATATGTCATCCAATTCTCCTTTCTTTGTATGTAAATTTTCTGTTTATATTTTTATCTATCTTTATGGTGGAGTGTTCATCTCTCATTAATTTGTAAGAACTCTTTTTATATTCTAGATCTTATCCTTTATCTGGCATGTAGTTGGTAAATACTTTGCCCAATATGTCGCTTGTTTTTCCATCTTATTTGATTTTTCTTCCTTTTACCTCCTTTTCTGTTCTGTTCTCCTCGAGAAATTTTATTGTATAATGTTTATATACTCAGGTCTATCAATCTTATCTCTATGGCTTCACGATTTATGTGGATAAGAAAGCACTTTTCACAAAATATAGTATTTTAATTTAATGGTAAAGTGAAAGACAGCTAACATTTTTGTTTTTCTTGTTTAGGAGGAGAAACTTCTAGAAGACTTGAGAAGTAATTTCTTGGTAGAGTCTCATTAATTTAATATTCAGGGTGGGCATTACTGATAGATGTGGAAACATATTACAATCTTTCCTCTTTAAAGAAAAAATGAAAACAATTAGTGATTTGGGACATTACTAAAAAGATTTTCTAGAGTTATAGTTCTCCACAAAGAGTGGCTACAAGTCTCCTGTTTCAGAATTTCTCTCAATCTTAAACATTTTCTCTATAAGCAAATGGGTGTCTAGATCCTATGAAATCATATATATAGATTTTACATATTATGAAGAGATTTTGGTTACTGATATCCTAGATACAAAGGATCACAACATGGGAAGACATGAGGTACTCAACTTTCATTCATTGGCAAATGCCAAATTAGAAACGAAACTTTTTTTTTCCCCACTGGTTGTCAAATAACACTTTATTATTTTCCTTTGCAGTTCTTAACTAGCTGGGCAATCCACCACACCACTGTTGATGTCATCTAAGATGTCGTGAAGGTGGCAGCCATCAACATTGCAGCCCACAGACTAGGCGGTCCCCAGGATCTCTTTAATGGTTCCAGAGAGTTCTCTAGCTAAAGATCGATGCCACATCTGTCGGGCAATGTTGACAATCTCACCAAAAGTGATGTTTCCACTGTGCTTAATGTTTTCCTGCTTCTTTCTGTCTCTTGGCAGTTCCTTGAGGGCTCTGATGATCAGGGCAGAGGCAGAAGGTACCACCTCAATCTGGGCCTGTCGGTTCTGAATGGTCAGTTTCACTGTAATCCTCAGACCCTTCCAATCACCAGTTGCCTTGGCGATGTCATCACCAACTTTCTTTGGAGACAGACCCAGGGGGCTGATCATGGGGGAAAGGGCAAATGTGGCACCGACTTCTCCACCGGTGCACCTCAGGTACACAACTTTGATCTCATTGGGGTCGAACTTAGGTGGCATGGTGGAGGCGGCTGGCGTTGGTGTCGGATGAACCCGGATTCAGGACAACCAAAGAAAGTTGCACCTTGGCCTCCTCCGAGCCGAAAGCTGAAAGCAAAACATTTTTAATGCATATAATTTGCTCAATTTTCCTCTCAAGGGAATTAATTTTTCAAAGGAAATTTCATTATGTTTACCTAGGCATGCCTCATCACTCTAGTTCCTTTCAGCTCTGTTCTAATTACAATCCAAAGTTGGCATCCTTTGTGGATTTTCTTGCATGCTTTCTCCCAGGTAATTAATATGATTTAAATAAAATTGTATTTAACATAGCACCTATGGCACCATGCAGAACACCACCTCCAATTCAATATGATGCCATCATTACCTTTGGTATGATCCAACTGCTAGTTTTTAGCCCATGTTGACAACTAACAAGAACTTAATTTCCCTAAAACAGTATTAACTATTCTAGTGAAAATTAGATATTAGCTTCCTGCCTACTGAATATGAATTTTGTAATTCTACTCTATTAAAGCTAACACAATAAGAGCATTCAAGTTTATTTGGCTTAATTTGTCCTTCACATACCCATATGCATGTTGTTCATTCTTCATTATTCTGTACACCCTTTACATACATTCTTAAGGGCAAACATGAGAAGCACAGTTTTATACGTCCTACTCACAGGTTTGCATTAAAAACAAAACAACAGACTGAACTGCCCTGGAGCCTGAGGGGAGGGTGGCCTAACTGAGGCTGCTGGCTCTGGAGGGGCCCCACCAGCCGAAGCTGCGACAGTCCTGGGGACCACGGGCAAGAGGACAGACAGGAGAAGCAAGAAGAACTACAATCCTGCAGCCTGTGGAACAAACGCCACATTCACAGGAAGAGAGACAAGATGAAAAGGCAGAGGGCTATGTACCAAGTCATGGAACAACATAAAACCCCAGAAAAACAACTAAATGAAGTGGAGATAGGAAACCTTCCAGAAAAAGAATTCAGAATAATCATAGTGAAGATGATCCAGGATCTCGGAAAAAGAATGGAGGCAAAGATCGAGAAGATGCAAGAAATGTTTAACAAAGACCTACAAGAATTAAAGAACAAACAAACAGAGATGAACAGCACAATAACTGAAATGAAAAATACACTAGAAGAAATCAGTAGCAGAATAACTGAGGCAAAAGAACGCATAAGTGACCTGTAAGACGGAATGGTGGAATTCACTGCTGCAGAACAGAATAAAGAAAAAAGAATGAAAAGAAATGAAGACAGCCTAAGAGACCTCTGAGACAACATTAAACGCAACAACATTCGTATTACAGGGGTCCCAGAAGGAGAAGAGAGAGACAAAGGACCAGAGAAAATATTTGAAGAGATTATAGTCAAAAACTTCCCTAACATGGGAAAGGAAATAGCCACCCAAGTCCACGAAGCGCAGAGAGTCCCATACAGGATAAACCCAAGGAGAAACACGCCAAGACACATAGTAATCAAATTGGCAAAAATTAAAGACAAAGAAAAATTATTGAAAACAGCAAGGGAAAAACGACAAATAACATACAAGGGAACTCCCATAAGGTTAACAGCTGATTTCTCAGCAGAAACTCTACAAGTCAGACGGGAGTGGCATGATATACTTAAATTGAGGAAAGGGAAGAAACTACAACCAAGATTACTCTATCTGGCAAGGATCTCATTCAGATTCCATGGAGAAATCAAAAGCTTTACAGACAAGCAAAAGCTAAGGGAATTCAGCACCACCAAACCAGCTCTACAACAAATGCTAAAGGAACTTCTCTAAATGGGAAACACTAGAGAAGAAAAGGACCTACAAAAACAAACCCAAAACAATTAAGAAAATGGTAACAAGAACATACATATTGATAATTACCTTAAACGTGAATGGATTAAATCCTCCAACCAAAAGACACAGGCTCGCTGAATGGATACAAAAACAAGCCCCATATATATGCTGTCTACAAGAGACCCACTTCAGACCTAGGGACACATTCAGACTGAAAGTGAGGGCATGGAAAAAGATATTCCATGCAAATGGAAATCAAAACAAAGCTGGAGTAGCAATACTCATATCAGATAAAACAGACTTTAAAATAATGTTACAAGAGACAAGGAAGGACACTACATAATGATCACGGGATCAATCCAAGAAGAAGATATAACAATTATAAGTATATATGCACCCAACATGGGAGCACCTCAACACATAAGGCAACTGCTAACAGCTATAAAAGAGGAAATTGACAGTAACACAATAATAGTGGGGGACTTTAACACCTCACTTACACCAATGGACAGATCACTCAAACATAAAATTAATAAGGAAACACAAGCTTTAAATGACACAATAGACCAGACAGATTTAACTGATATTTATAGGACATTCCATCCAAAAACATCAGATTACACTTTCTTCTCAAGTGCACACGGAACATTCTCCAGGAGAGATCACATCTTGGGTCACAAATTAAGCCTCAGTAAATTTAAGAAAATTGAAATCATATCAAGCATCTTTTCTGACAACAATGCTATGAGATTAGAAATCAATTACAGGGTAAAAAAAAAAGTAAAAACATAAACACATGGAGGCTAAACAGTACATTACTAAATAACTAAGAGATCACTGAAGAAATCAAAGAGGAAATCAAAAAATACTTAGAGACAAATGACAATGAAAACACGATGATCCAAAACCTATGGGAGGCAGCAAAAGCAATTCTAAGAGGGAAGTTTATAGCAATACAAGCCTACCTCAACAAACAAGAAAAATCTCAAATAAACAATTGAAACTTACACCCAAAGAAACTAGAGAAAGAAGAACAAACAAAACCCAAAGTTAGCAGAAGGAAAGAAATCATAAAGATCAGAGCAGAAATAAATGAAATAGAAACAAAGAAAACAATTGCAAAGATCAATAAAACTAAAAACTGGTTCTTTGAAAAGATAAACATAATTGATAAACCATTAGCCAGACTCATCAAGAAAAAGAGGGAGAGGACTCAAATAATAAAATTAGAAATGAAAAAGGAGAAGTTACAACATAAACCGCAGAAATACAAAGCATCCTAAGAGACTACTACAAGCAACTCTATGCCAATAAAATGGACAACCTGGAAGAAATGGGACAAATTCCTAGAAAGGTATAACCTTCCAAGAGTGAACCAGGAAGAAACAGAAAATATAAACAGACCAATCGCAAGAAATGAAATTGAAACTGTGATTTTAAATCTTCCAACAGGGCTTCCCTGGTGGCGCAGTGGTTGAGAGTCCGCCTGCCGATGCAGGGGACACGGGTTCGTGCCCCGGTCCGGGAAGATCCCGCATGCCATGGAGCGGCTGCGCCCGTGAGCCATGGCCGCTGGGCCTGCGCGTCCAGAGCCTGTTGCTCCGCAACAGGATGGGCCACAGCAGTGAGAGGCCCGTGTATCACCAAAAAAAAAAAAAAAAAAATCTTCCAACAAACAAAAGCCCAGGACCAGATGGCTTCACAGGTGAATTCTATCAAACATTTAGAGAAGAGCTAACATCCATCCTTCTCAAACTCTTCCAAAAAACTGCACAGGAAGGGACACTCCCAAACTCATTCTATGAGGCCGCCATCACCTTGATCCCAAAACCAGACAAAGATACTACAAAAAAAGAAAATTACAGACCAATATCACTGATGAATATAGGTGGAAAAATCCTCAACAAAATACTAGCAAACAGAATCCGACAACACATTAAAACGATCATACACCATGATCAAATGGGATTTATCCCAGGGATGCAAGGATTCTTCAGTATACACAAATCAATCAATGTGATACACCATATTAACAAATTGAAGGATAAAAGTCATATGATCATCTCAACAGATGCAGAAAAAGCTTTTGACAAAATTCAACACTCATTTATGATAAAAACTCTCCAGAAAGTGGGCATAGAGGGAACCTACCTCAACATAATAGAGGCCATAAAAAACAAACCCACAGCAACCATCATTCTCAATGGTGAAAAACTGAAAGCATTTCCTCTAAGATCAGGAACAAGACAAGGATGTCCGCTCTCACCACTATTATTCAACATAATTTTGGAAGTCCTAGCCATGGCAATCAGAGAAGAAAAAGAAATAAAAGGAATACAAATTGGAAAAGAAGAAGTAAAACTGTCACCATTTGCAGATGACATGATACTATACATAGAGAATCCTAAAGATGCCACCAGAAAACTACTAGAGCTAATCAATGAATTTGGTAAAGTTGCAGGATACAAAATTAATGCACAGAAATCTCTTGCATTCCTATACACTAACGAAAAATCTGAAAGAGAAATTATGGAAACACTCCCATTTACCATTGCAAGAAAAAGAATAAAATACCTAGGAATAAACCTACCTAGGGAGACAAAAGACCTGTATGTGGAAAACTATAAGACACTGTTGAAAGAAATTAAAGATGATACCAACAGATGGAGAGATATACCATGTTGTTGGATTAGAAGAATCAATATTGTGAAAATGACTATACTACCCAAAGCAATCCACAGATTCAATGCAATCCCTATCAAATTACCAATGGCATTTTTTACAGAACTAGAACAAAAAATCTTAAAATCTGTATGGAGACACGAAAGACCCCAAATAGCCAAAGCAGTCTTGAGGGAAAAAAACAGAGCTGGAGGAATCAGACTCCTTGACTTCAGACTATACTACAAAGCTACAGTAATCAAGACAATATGGTACTGGCGCACAAAAACAGAAATACAGATCAATGGAACAGGACATAAAGCCCAGAGATAAACCCACGCACCTATGGTCAACTAATCTATTGCAAAGGAGGCAAGGATATACAATGGAGAAAAGACAGTCTCTTCAATAAATGGTGCTGGGAAAACTGGACAGCTATGTGTAAAAGAATGAAAGTAGAACACTCCCTAACACCATACACAAAATGGATTAGAGACCTAAATGTAAGACGGGACACCATAAAACCCTTAGAGGAAAACACAGGAAGAACATTCTGACATAAATCACAGCAAGATCTTTTTTGACCCACCTCCTACAGTAATGGAAATAAAAACAAAAATAAACAAATGGGACCTAATGAATGGGAAAAAATGTTTGCAAATGAATCAACGGACAAAGAATTAATCTCCAAAATATATAAACATCTCATGCAGCTCAATATTAAAAAAGCAAACAACCCAATCCAAAAATGGGCAGAAGACCTAAATAGACATTTTTGCAAGGAGGACATACGGATGGCCAAGAAGCATATGAAAAGCTGCTCAACATCACTAATTATTAGAGAAATACAAATCAAAACTACAATGACGTATCACCTCACACCAGTTAGAATGGGCATCATCAGAAAATCTACTAACAACAAATGCTGGAGAGGGTGTGGAGAAAAGAGAACCCTCTTGCACTGTTGGTGGGAATGTAAATTGATACAGCCACTATGGAGAACAGTATGGAGGTTCATTACAAAGTTAAAAATAGAATTACCATATGACCCAGCAATCCCACTACTGGGCATATACCCAGAGAAAACCATAATTCAAAAAGACACATGCACCCCAATGTTCATTGCAGCATTATTTACAATAGCCAGGTCATGGAAGCAACCTAAATGCCCATCGACAGACAAATGGATAAAGAAGATGTGGTACATATATACAATGGAATATTACTCAGCCATAAAAGGAATGAAACTGGGTCATTTGTAGAGACGTGGATGAATCTAGGGAGTGTCATACAGAGTGAAGTAAGTCAGAAAAAGAAAAACAAATATCACATATTAATGCATATATGTGGAACCTAGAAAAATCGCACAGATGAACTGGTTTGCAGGCAGAAATTGAGACACAGATGTAGAGAACAAACGTATGGAGGCGGAAAGCAGCGGCGGGTGCTGGTGGTGGTGTGATGAATTGGGAGATTGGGATTGACATGTATACACTGAAATGTATAAAATGGATGACTAATAAGAACCTGGTGTATAAAAAAAATAAAATTCAAAAAAGAAAAAAATGTTAAAAAAAAGAAAAAAAGCTAAAAAAACAACATAAAACAGGATTATCTCCACTTAAAAGAAATTCCCAAACCAGAAATTCATCCATTTAAAATAAACTCTGATTGCACAACCACTACTATGTAGCACTTAACTAGACATAGTCCAACAGAGGTCAAGTTGGTTCTAAGTTAAAAAATCTAGCTGGAAAAGAAAAAATTTAAACAAAAGGAAACAACTGTTTTCTTTAGCTCGACAATGCAGCCTTCAAACTGTCACTAGAATTCCTTTGCTTTACTTAGATAATTCAATAAACAGACACAATGTCTATAGAATTCCAAATTTCTCAAAAGGACATTAAAGACCCCCTGGCTGTATTTCTCATTATACACTCCATGCTTTTTTGTTTGTTTGTTTTTGTTTTTGTTTTGGCTGTGTTGGGTCTTCGTTGCTGCTCGCAGGCTTTCTCTAGTTAGGGCGAGTGGGAGCTACTCTTCGTTGTGGTGCGCAGGCTTCTTATTGTGGTGGCTTTTCTGTGGAGCACACAGGCTCTAGGCGCGCGGGCTTCAATAGTTGTGGCACGTGGGCTCAGTAGTTGTGGCTCCCGGGCTCTAGAGTGCAGGCTCAGTAGTTGTGGCACATGGGCTTAGTTGCTCCCCGGCATGTGGGATCTTCCTGGACCAGGGCTGGAACCCGTGAGCCTTGCATTGGCAGGTGGATTCTTAACCACTGTGCCACCAGGGAAGCCCCAACACTCCATGCTTTTTACACATCTATCATAATGTCCATAAAATGTCCCAAGTATATCCAACTCATTTCCTAAATGGAGATTTTTATCTTATTTCTTTTGCTAAGAAAACATGATTCCCCTTCCCAATCCTCAACGCCTCATCTTGACCACTCACTCAAGATCTACTTCAAATGTCATTTCTTCCAGGAAGCCTTCCTCAACTCACCCAGCAGAATTTTAAACTGATTTCTTATCCAAATAACTATAACTGAAATAGTTGTATCTTGATGACAATATACATCTACGTAATGTTTTACAGTTGAGCTGCTTGCACAATAGTATCTCTTTCGGAAATATATGAGAATAACATCCCCAAAAGTTTTCTAAAGATGAGAGCTTACAATTGAACCATTTTCCTGTTTCTTTAAACCAATAGCTACAGCCACTCCTGAAGTTTTTGACATAAATATGAAAAAGCTCATGTTCCTAAGGAAACTATCAGAAGTCTATCTGCTAGGTGTGAACACTCACATCTGCAGATCTGATTCTTAGACTGAAAGTATGACCAAAAGCCTTTGTTAACAACAATGACAATAAAAACAAAAAGCAGGCAGTCCTTTCCTTATTAAAACATGAAAGGCTAGCCATCTCCAGTGACTGTTTTCCAGCTTTCTGCATTATTTAAGTGTTAGCAGTGGGATTATTTATGTGATGGGAATTTTAAAGAAAGTAGAGTATTCCATAAATCAGCTTATATAAGAAGTAATTTACCAATTCTCCTACTCAGGTCAAATAAAATTTAAGCCAATGGAATGTCAGAAGATCTGGGTTTTAGTTCTAATTCTTGACTACCTTGTAATGTGATCTTGGGTAAGCTGCTTAATTTCTCTGGGTCTCAGGTTCAACATCTGTAAAATGAGGGGGCTGGACTAGATGATCCCTAGGGTATGTTGCAGCTCAAAAATGGAAAGGAAGAAACGCATCTTAAATTCATTTTATTAATAGTGGAAATCAAACCATCAGCAGAGACTGATAATTTTTTCTATTTATTTACAAAGCTGATAAATAATATTCTGAAACTGACCCTAAAATGCTTAGTTGGGTTTTCAGTCAATAAATCTAGCACTTAAAGTTTAACTATCAATTTCTCTTCTCTTTACTGATATATCTTTCATCCTTAGGTCTCAAAAGTTGCCATAAAATTTCTTGTTTCTATGCAATTCATGATATAATTCATCCCACTCTGGTGTTTCAACAATTTAACGGTTCTAATTGCCTTATTATCTGCTCTGGTGCAGTAGTAAAGCCTCTGAACATTTCATTTACCTTACCAACAAGAAATCCCATATATCTCAGCCTTAAGGATATTACCTCTACCTCTTGGATGAGCAGAGGCATGAAGAACTTAAGCTCTCTGGAAAACCAATATAATCTATCACTATTTAACTGTTTGTCAATGTTTATGCCTGTCTCAACTCACATTTAATGGGGCTTTTTATTGTTATTTTCCACTATAAAATTTTGAAGACACCTAAATGTCACTAATTCCCTTCTAAGTTTAGCATGTCTATTGCAATGTTACTTACCTGGGAGACACAGTAACATGGTACAAATGAATGCTATGGAGTTAGGCAGACTAACTCCAAATCTTAGTTCTGACCTTTGCTATTTATATGACCTTAAGCAAGTTACTTGCCTCTTTGAGGCTGTTTCCCCAAGTAAAATAGGAAGACTAACTACTCTACAATACTGTAGTGAATATAAAGTAAGTACAGTTCCTGGTCTGATGCTGCACACGTAACAAGTATTCAGTAACTGTTACTCATGTCCTTCCCATACCAAGTGCTCCCACTTGGCTGTGATTCTGTTTGTTGAGCTGGCCAGTTTGAAAATAGATTTTAGTCACTAGCTGCTTCTATAGGAGTGTTTCCAAATGGCTGGTTGTAACCCATTAGTCAGGGTTCTAATCCATGACTCCTGAAATCAATTCAGTGGGTTTTGGTCAGCACTGTTTTAATGGAAGAGAACAGAATGGAACTGGAAATATCAGAATACATTATAAGTGCTAAAAATAGGAATACTTCATTAAACTTTTGTTCCAGTTTTATAAATGTGTGTGTGTGTACTGTGCCATGATGAAAAAAAAAGTCTGTTTCTTACTCTGGGTTGGATCAAAAAAGTTTGAAGTACACTGCTCTATAGAGAAGGTCAGTTATCTTTAGTTGGATCACTTCCCTTCCCTGCCCATCTTTTCCAGGGAATGTCCTACTAAGACCAGCATTTCAGTATCTCAAAGTCAAGAAGCCCACCAGCACTACTCCCCTACAGAAAACAGTTATATATATATTCCTGAGGCTACCTACATTGTTAATAAGACCAAGAGGCAGAAGTGATACCCTTAGAAATACTTTTCTTAACTACTCATCAAATCCTTTCATATTTTGCTTCTTTTGAAACACAGTAGCAAGTAAAAGGCTCCTTGGGGGCCTTAAAAAAATAAAAATAAAAACAGATACTAAAGAAAGTTACAACCAGAAACCCAGTTATTCAAATAAGAATTCAACATTAAAATCTAAAATGTATTCCATAACCACAACCCCTTCAGTAAAATACATTAATCTTTTGGGGAGAATATTTTATCTTTTAAAGCAGATCCAATTTTTTTCTTTCATTGTTAATTTTTTTTAAACACTTATTGTAGTTGATTTACAATGTTGTGTTAGTTTCAGGTGTACAGCAAAGTGAACCTGTTATACATATATCCACTTTTTTTTTTTTCTAAGATTCTTTTCCCATATAGGCCATTACAGAGTAGTGAGTAGAGTTCCCTGTGCTATATGGCACGTTCTTCCTAGTTATCTATTTTATATATAGTCATGTGTATATGTCAATCTTAATCTCCCAATTTATCCCTCCTTTCCCTTATCCCCTGGTAACCATAAGTTTGTTTTCTACATCCATGACTCTACTTCTGCTTTGTAAATAAGTTCATTTGTATCCAGTTTTTTAAAGATTCCACATATAAGTGATATCATATGATATTTGTCTTTCTCTGACTTACTTCACTCAGTATGATAATCTCTAGGTCCATCCATGTTGCTGCAAATGGCATTATTTTGTTCTTTTTTATGGCCGAGTAATATTCCATTGTATATATGTACCACATCTTCTTTATCTATTCCTCTGGTGATGGACATTTAGGTTGCTTCCATGTCCTGGCTATTGTAAACAGTGCTGCAATGAACATTTGGGTGCATGTATCTTTTTGAATTATGTTTTTCTCTCTAGATATATGCCCAGGAGTGGGATTGCTGGGTCATATGGTAGCTCTATTTTCAGTTTTTTAAGGAACTTCCATACTGTTCTCCATACTGGCAGTACAATTTACATTCTTACCAACAGTGTAGGAGGTTCCCTTTTCTCCACACCCTCTCCAGCATTTATTGTTTGTAGATTTTTTGATGATGGCCATTCTGACTGGTGTGAGGTGATACCTCATTGTAGTTTTGATCTGCATTTCTCAAATAATTAGTGATGTTGAGCATCTTTTCACATGCTTTTTGGTCATCTGTGTGTCTTCTCTATGTCTATTTAGATAATAGACATGTCTATTAGATAAGAGAAATGTCTATTTAGATCTTCTGCCCATTTTTTGATTGGGTTATCTGTTTTTCTGATATTGAGCTCATGAGCTGTTTGTATATTTTGGAGATTAATCCCTTGTTGGTTGCTTCATTTGCAAATATTTTCTCCCATTCTAAGGGTTGTCTTTTTGTTTTATGGTTTCCTTTGCTGTGCAAAAGCTTTTAAGTTTAATTAGATCCCATTTGTTTATCTTTGTTATTATTTTCATTACTCTGGGAGGTGGGTCAAAAAGATCTTGCTGCTTTTTTCCAATGGTGGGAAGGAGGTGGGCCTGGCTCTGCACGGCCTTGGGGCCAGAGCCCAGGTCCCCGCCCGCCCCAGCGCCGGCCTCCAGCCAAGCCCTGCGCCTCCGTCCTAGGTCACAGTGGCCGGAGGTGCGCCCAGGTCTGCAGGACAGGTGGGCACAGAGGTTGCTTGTGTTGGGGTGGGGGGTACGGCGAGGTTCCGGCATCTCCGCAGAGCATTGCAGGTCCGGGCCTGGGGGCACCACAGCTTGCTATTCTCTCTGCACTTTCCTGGCTCTGAAGCCTCGAGAACACAGCTAGGCATCAGTAGTTTAATGCAGAGTTTGCCTGCTGGGAACTAGAGGCCTGCTGGGGTCTCAGTTCTTGACTGGCCCCGGAACATGAGGTTGCCAAGCATGTGATGGCAGCAGGTAGGAGTGAGCTGCTGGTGCAGTGATGAGCAGGAAAGGAAGGACAATAGCTGTTGGCCTGTGAACCTAGGCAAGAATGACCAGCCAACACAATCCAGACCAAGGTCCGTGGGCCCAGCTCAGTCCTGTGTGGCTGGTCAGTGGAATAGACCTGCAGGTGTGGCTCTTGTCACTCTAAGACTGGCTTCAGGACAGATCCTGCTGATGAGCCCAGGGCACCGCCCTCAGTTCTCCAGGAGAGTGCACCTGAGTGGAGCCAAGGGGGTGTGCCCAACTCACAGCACAGCGGCCACACACGTCCAGTCTGCTTGCAAGGGCAGTGGAGAGCCGGGGGAAGTCATGGCCTTGGGAGTGTCCTCTGATGAAAAAGAACCTGCAGGCTTATAAAATAACTTTTGTGTGAAACGTTGGTGTGTTGAAAAGCAGTTCTGTGTGCTTTTCTCCTTGGTGTGGATCAGCAGTGCTGAGGCAGCAGGCGTGACACAGAAGTGTGAGCAGAGATGGTCTGGAATTCCCAAACTCCAGGGAAACTAAAGGTGACAGCCAGCCTAGTGAAGAGGACAGGAGTTGGGGGCCGGTGGCGGTGGGACAGGAAGGCGCCCGAAGGCAGCAGTGTCCCACCTGTGGTGGCGGCAGCCCAGCAGGTGCCCCTTGTCGCAGGGACCTAATCCTGGCTCCAGCCGGGTGGTCAGCGGAGCTGCAAGGTCTTCTGGGTGAGGAGACCCCACAGTCCTGAGCTGTTCTTTGCTGTGTTTGGTCATCTCCCCCCATCCAAGGGGAGAAATCTAGATGAGGTTTAAGAATTAGTGCTTTAAGAATGTGGATCTCGTAGTTGAGATCTTGGAACACATGTTTTCAGCACAAGGTGTTAAGGTGAATGGAAGAATTTAACGCCTTTTCAAGGAGTGTATCTCCATGTGGGCAGAACTAGAGAATAAATGGGTCTTAAACTAAAAAATTTTAAAAAAAGATCTTGCTGTGATTTATGTCAAAGAGTGTTCTGCTTATGTTTTCTTCTGAGAGCTTTATAGGGTCTGACCTTACATTTTAGGTCTTTAATCCATTTTGAGTTTATTCTTGTGTATGGTGTTAGGGAGTATTCTAATTTCATTCTTTTACATGTAGCTGTCCAGTTTTCCCAGCACCACTCATTGAATAGACTGTCTTTTCTCCATTGTATAGTCTCGCCTACTTTGTCATAGATTAGGTGGCCATAGGTGCGTGAGTTTATCTCTGGGCTTTCTATCCTGTTCCATTGATCTATATTTCTGTTTTTGTGCCAGTACCATACTGTTTCGAATACTGAAGCTTTGTAGTATAGTTAAAGCAGATCTAAGTTAAATGGAAGTTGGGGGAGGGCTGTTAGGGAAGGCTTTTTCAAGAAAATAATGTCAAAGTTAGCATTTGATGAATGAGTAAGAATTAGCAAAGAAGAGGGAAAGGGTATATGACAGGAGTAGCAAGCAGGGTGGCAGCATTTTAGGTACCAAGAAGAGCACAAAAGATTCTAAAGTGAGAGAGAATATGGAAAGTTGGTTTGAAAATTAAGTAAGGCTGATTCATTCGGTGTGGTGAAGAGCAGCAAAAGATAAACAAGAGAGTAAGGGCCCAGAACATAACCTTATAAGGTCATACTAAAGAATCTGGATTTTTCCTAAGTGTATTTAACAGACTTATCAGGTGAGTGACCTACTCAATCATATTTACCTTTTAAAAAGATTATAAAAAAAATCACTGTGACTGCAACATGGACAATGTAATAGAGAGGGGCAGGGCTAGGGCCACGCAGATAAGGGGAGTGTGATTGTAATACAGGAGAAAAATGGTTGTGGTCTACTCAAGAGTGGTAGCTGTGGGAATGAAGAGATATAGATAAAATTGATTATTTTAACCAGGGTGAATAATGGATGTGGGAAGATAAGGGAGCTGGAGAATCCAAAGGTAACTGGGCAGATGGTGGTGTGGTAGTGCCAGTGCCTGAGATAAGGAGACCAGGAAGAGTGTGGGAAAGAGAAAATATAAAATTAGGACCTTATTATACTGGAGGTGCCTATGTGACATTAAAGTGGAAATGTCTAGAAGTACCCAGACCTAGAGTTCAAAAGGAAGATATATATGAGGGAATCAGGAACATACTGATGTAACTGGGGTCATAGGAGTGAAGGAGGCTGCTCATTGGAGTGTTTACAAAGTGAAAAGGGAAAAAAGCCCCAGGTAGAGCCCCAGAGAACATTTGAGAGAGGGTAAGCTACACTAATGCAAGAAGTATTGACACAACTGTCTTTTGTTAAAATTGGTGTATAACTGACATATAACATCATTATATTAGTTCGGGTGTACAACATAACGATTCGACATTTATATGTATTGCAAAATGATCCCCACAATGCCCATCACCATACAGAGTTACAAAAATTTTTTATTGTGATGAGAAATTTTCTGTCTTATTTACCACTATATCCCTGTCATGCAGACAGTATATGTCATATATCAGTGGCTCAATCAATTTCTGTTACATAAATAACAAAGGAAGAAAAAAACAAAAATAAGACTGAGAAGGAGTAAAGAGGGGAAGACCAGAGTACTGGTCTTCTGAAGGGAAGTAAAGAAGGGAAACCAGAGTACTGCAGTATCACTGTAGCCAAGGAAAGAAAGTAGGATAGAAAGCTTTTCAAGGAGGGGAAAGTAATTCTGTCAACGGCTGCTAGTAAGTAAAGATAAAGACTGTTAGATATTATGAGTGACCTTTGTTTCACTGCTGATGAACTCTTTCGAGAAGTCTGGCTCCTAGGGAGGGAAATGAGATAAAGGGTTTTTTGCTGTTGATTCTTTAAGATATTAGTGACTTCAGCATGTTTGAATACTTTTGGGAATAAACTTGAAAAGAGATTAAAGAGAAAAGACAAACACTTAACAAAGGGATGGGATTCGGTACACAGATAGAATGATGCCTTTAAATAAAAGGTTAAGATCTTTGATTCTAAGAGGAAGTAATGAGTACAGTAAGAATAAAGATGCATGTAAATCTCTAGGTTTGATGGCGCTTGGGACACAAAGAGCATGTGATTCTATCATTAGCCAGGGAAGACTTCAGGAAAGAAGTAATGATTAAGAAGAGACCTAAAAATTGAGGACTAAGTAAGTATTATTCAAAGCAGTATGCTGGGGAATGTTCTAGTCAGAGGAAACTGCATATTTAGAAAAGGGCTGAAGGGAGATTTTATATTAAATAATTGATATATTTACCAATCCTAAAAACATAGACTAGGGAAGTTAGCTTGAGCCTGGATTTAACCCTTGGCTAAACTTCCTTTACTCCTCAGGCTGCTGCTGATAAAGTTCAGGGAATACTTTCTACCCTGAGAGGCCACTCTAGTTATCCCAATCAGTACCCTCTCTAACAATTATGGATTAGAAATATTTGAAGAACTGAGCACTGATTCATCAGCCTGTCATTCAGCTATGAATCAAACACTTTTTGAGTAACTACTAAGTTCAAGGCACCATCCTGCATTCTGAAGACTGCAAAGAGAATAAAGCATGTTGTGTCACTCTCAAGGAGCTTAAGTCCCTTCATGGATAGAATAAGTGAAATGTTACCTGAGGCCCAGAGCCCAAAGCAAATATTTACTCCTTCTTTCTACCCCTTATTCCCCATCTTTCTGTTGTCTTATGTCTCTTCCATCTACATATCTCTCACTGATCCCTCCCCTTCTTCTCCCAACCTTGCTGGTCATAAAATTAAAGTGTAGAAAAATTTTAATATTTATTCTATTTAGTAAACTGTTTCATATTTCTAAGACCTTTAAACAAAAATCAGGTAATGTCAACATTTTATATTCTAAAGAAAAGAAAATAAGTTATTTCTGTAAAAGGTCCTCAATGATTTTTTTCCCTATATGTCATTGGTCTCCAAGAAAATACAGAAGACATTTGGGGACTTAACATTTGAGGACTTAACTCTCAGTAAATACCCCAAAATGTTCATGTAATAGAATTTTAATTTTGCTGAAATACAGTTATGGTTATGAGCTGTGGTATTCAGGAACAAGTCACCAATATGGTGAATGAGTCTGACAACTGTCCAGAATCCAATCTCAGCGTAGCTGTTCTGTTCTTTCTTTTGTCTGTGTGTGTGATATAACTCTAGTAAATGAACTAACCACAAACCAACAAAAACCCATTTTGTTTCTTTGAGGAAAAAGAGCCAGAAAAGAAAGTCAATTGCTATTGGCAGTGATAACAGTAAGTAAAGGAATCTAAGAAAATTACTGCGTTTGCAAATGTGGGGGATTTGAAAAGATCTTCGAACACATTCTTTAACAAAACATAAACTGTCTATTGTATTTTCCTCCACTTCCATGCCATTTTCTAGCAACATGACAAATAATAGCTGGAAAATTAATTGGTCTGAGACCTGGAATAACTATCAGAGTTCTTAAAGATTTGATAATCAACTACAGAATTAAGGTATTTAATCACACCATTAGACTCAAAAGACTAGCTAGGAAAAATAAATGCCAGTCAAAAGTTATTGCCTTACTAAAGGATAGCATGTTAACGGTTAGAGGCATGGACTAAGAAACCTAAACCCTAGATTGGAGAGCCTCTATTTTGCCTCTTAATATCTGTGTACCCTTTTGAAAGTCACTTAATTTCTGTTAGCCAGGTCCTTGGAGAAGCAGACACTAAGATGGGATAAAACTTGCGAGGATTCTGTCAGTGCAAATATCCATGAGACAGAAAATGGGAAGGGAGCTGGAGAAGGTTGGGAGGGTCATCAGACCATGATGCAAGTCTGAGCCTGAATGAGAGAAAGAGTGAGGACAGGTTAGAAGGAAGCATCCTAGACTGCCATACAGTTTTAGGAAGGTTTGGCAAGGCCACTGGGGAGTCCTCAGGCCAAAGGTGGCTGTTACGGGAATCCCATGTCCCTCAGGAAAAGGTCTGTCTGCCACTAGCTGTCAGCAGCTCATGGGAAGCAAGGCTTTGGGAAAAATGTAGTAACAGATTTCACAGTCCAGTAGCAGGGGCCCTTGGTTAATTATACTCCCTGCATTTGGAAGTCTTCAAGTTCCATTCTCACGGCTACCACAACCTCTTCTGATTTTCACATCTATAAATTCTCTATTTTTGTCCTTCCTACTTTACAAGTTGTCCCAAATATCATGATAGGCACTAGGGATATAATGGTGAAAAAAGAGCAACACGGTCTCTGCCCTCAGAGAACATACACTCTAATGGAAAGATCCAGAGAAGCAAAGAGGCAATTAAATACTGTGTGGACTAGTCAGACTGTCACTCACCTACAAATCTAGACTTCTTAGTATGACATACACAACTGTATCCTAAATTATTTTATCAACCATTCTCTTACTATCTCCTCAGTACCCACATACCTTAGATGCTCCAGCCATCACAAACGTTTTTACTCACCCCTGAATATAATATACTGATTCACACCTCCATGCTTTTATACATATAGTTCTATCTAGAATGTGACTTCTGCAAGATCCCACTCAAATGTCAGTTGTCATAAGCCTCCTCTAACCCTAGAGCACTGGTTCTCAACAAGGACAATTTTATTCCCTACCTACCAGTGGAGCATTTGACAATGTCTGGAGACCATTTTGGTTGCCACAAGTGTGTGTGCATGTGTGTGTTGGGGGGAGGGGTGGAGAGGGAAGGTGAGCTACTGACATCTAGTGGGTAGAGGCCAGGCTTACTGCTAAACACCCTACAATATAAAGGAAAGCCTTCGCCCAGTCCCCAACAAAGAATTACCCAGGGCAAAATGTCAAAAGTGTAAAGGTTGAAAAACTCTGTCCTAGATGCAGTTTGTCATAACCTGGTCTGGGTTCATGAAGCATTCTGACCTTACTCACAAGGCCTTTGTCTTTCTCTGAAACCATAAGCTCCTATAAAACAGAAGGTGATATTCATCTTTCATATCCAATGACCTCACATGGTCTCGTCACTTTTACAAATTTGTCAAAGTAAAATAAAGGTATAAGTCAGTGCACTGGTGGTACTCAACAGGTGATCTCATCCTGGCTCTACCACTTCCTAGCTGTTTATCTTTGGGAAAATTATTTAAACTCAATTTCTTCATCTGTAAAATGGGGCTCACTGCAATTATTTCATGTACAGATTATGAGGGTGAAGTGACACATACATGAAATGCTTAGCTATGTATGACACATAGTGAAAGCTCAAAAAATATCAACATTGCTGTTCCCATGACCTTTTAGGTTGTCAAAAGAAGCAAAGGGAAGCTAAAGATGGGAGCAGGAGGTAGTGAGAAGAAATTTTAGAAGTAAAAAACATTAGTATTCAGCAAGTCAATTTTAAAAGTGATATATGTCTGCCTTTCCCTTTTCAGCGTTTTTCTCATCACTCATTGGGTTTAAGGTAGTACTTTAATATTTATTTGTAATTCAGAGCAATGCTATAATACTTATTTTAATTCAAAATACTGTCCTTCCTACTAAAATGAATTTAATTTAGGTCACAAACTTAGTTTATCTAAGGGCAGTAGCACTGTATTCTAAATGAAGTATCACTAATTTCACAATTTTATACATCAAATAAGGAAGACACTGGTCTGAATTTTCACAATGAGTATAAACCTGAACATCTGATATTATGTGATGTTAAGCTATGATATATCATGCGTTATGTGTTAAACAGCACTTATGAATGTTCATTCAAGTGAAAACTGGTGATGGTGTGAGAAGTTGATTTTGGCAAAAATTGCATAACAAAGTTCTGGTGAACAGTGGTTAATGTTTAGCATAGAGCCGTGCACATAGTACATGTTCAATAAATAGCTACTGAAATAAATCCAATGAAGCAATCCTCAGAACTGGGAAAATTTATGACAGTCCAGATTGGCAATAGTATTAGTACCTGACAGAGTGGTTCCAGTTATCAATTCTCACATCTTCTCTCACCAAAACTGCTCTAATCTGTTTATTGGAAAATATTTTTCTCATGAGAAGAAAGGGATTTTCAAGGGCTGTAGCAGCCAGTTAAAACTGCAAGAAAGGTAAGCTTCTATATGCCTGCTGCTAGGGAAAGAACTGGCTGTTGATGTCTTCAAATTTACTGGCCACCTCTTGTTCCAATGGTAGTAAAACCTGCATATGAAGAGTGAATGGGTTTTTTTTTGTTTTGGCTGCATTGGGTCTTTGCTGCTGCGCGAGGGCTTTCTCTAGTTGCGGCGAGTGGGGGTTACTCTTCGTTGTGGTGTGCGGGCTTCTCTTGTTGCAGAGCATGGGCTCTAGGCATGCTGGCCTCAGCAGTTGCAGCATGCGCACTTAGTAGTTCTGGCCAGCAGGTTCTAGAGCGCAGGCTCAGTAGTTGTGGCGCATGGGCTTGGCTGCTCTGCGGCATATGGGATCTTCCCCGATCAGGAACCGAACCCGTGTCCCCTGCACTGGCAGGTGGATTCTTAACCATTGTGCCACCAGGGAAGTCCCGAAGAGTGAATGGTTTTTGTCCACTTGGTTCCCAACAGAGAATTTCAGCCTTTAGAAGCATCTCAAACTTGCCACTCAAGACCTATTTCAATATTTCTAATTTATGAAACCAAAATTTCAGCCAAGTGGAACATTAAACTGGAGAATACATTTCAAAAATAAGATGGAAAAAAAGGATTTACCTTATTTTACTTTTACAGAAAACATCTATTCCAGAAGAAAGGATTGATTGGTATAATAATATGCACTTGACCTTTACAAAAAAAAACTTCCTAGCAAAAAAACTATGCCCCAATACAACCTTCAGTAATAAACTTAACTCCTATGCCTAAACCTACTTTCAGATATTAACTTGGTAGTCATAATAATAAATCCACAAACTGTAAAAAGCAAACTCTCATAAATATGTTTCATTTTTTTTCTTGGTTTTGAACTGGCATGAGAAATAATAGAAATTCACTTTGCATATATATCATTCATTCCTGTGGTCACAAAAAAATGTACCATCCAGGGGCTTCCCTGGTGTCGCAGTGGTTGAGAGTCCACCTGCCGATGCAGGGAACACGGGTTCGTTTCCCGGTCCAGAAGGGTCCCACATGCTGTGGAGCAGTTGGGCCCGTGAGCCATGGCCGCTGAGCCTGCATGTCCGGAGCCTGTGCTCCACAACAGGAGAGGCCACAACAGTGAGAGGCCTGCGTACCGCAAAAAAACAAAACAAAACAAAACAAAAATGTACCATCCAGACCACAAATTAGGTACTATGCTTTTGTTTTCACTTTGAAGAATTATGAAAGGCCCCAATTTTTGGTGAAGTCTTAATTTATCCAGATTACATACATCGCAACATTATTTAACCCAGTCAATACATTCTTCAACATTTACTTATATCATGCAATCAGCTTCTTCAAGATAAAACTGTTTTGAAAACCAACTCAAATCTCTATTAGCTTTGTATTTGGAATTACTATGAAGCATGAAACATAAAACATCCAAGAACTATTTTCTAATCTCTTCTCTAAAGAAGTACTATTAAAAGCAATGCACCTAAACAAAACTTTATTATTCTAATTCATAGGAAGTCAGCGTTAAAGTTTACTTATATTTTAAAGGAAATTACATTTTTTAAATTCTTCCTTATATATAAATACATATACATATAGGCCAAATCTTTAAGAATAAGATTTATTTCTGGAAAATAACCAACTATTTATAATACTTATAATTTCACAGATATAATACTACTGGAAATTTTCTGAAAAAAATCTGGCCTTATTATGTTAAAAACTATCTTAAAATGATCACTTTTACTATATATAATGTTCTCTTTGTCAGCAAAAAATATATCAGCATTTATTACTCCCATATGACTTCTGTAAAATATTTTGGTTACAATAATCAAAATGTAATATAAAATAATTTCTTATTACACTAAGAATTTATTTTGAATTTTATTCACTTTTTATACAGCAGATTCTTATTAGTTATCCATTGTACACATATTAGTGTATATATGTCAATCCCAATCAAGCATTCTTAAAGAGTACATAGACTCTAAACTTTCAGAGCAGTTAGCATTCTCAAAAGTATTCTGGAAAATGCACTGAGCTATAAGATCAAATATAGCAAGTGGCTATTACAGTTCACTGATGTATCAAAAGCTTAGAAAATGAATATAATAGTGTTAGTCTTTCTTTAAAAGGCTAATGTCTATTAACAGCTAAAAACAGGGCACAGTAGGGGATTAATACGTTGTTGTCTGAATCACTTTCATCAGTTTAAGTACCTATTAGTCCTTATTAGCAATGTGCTAGCAAGGTGCTATTGGTCTTTTAAAGTCTATTCTGCTTATTCTTAGTCTCTTTGCCCAGATAGATTCTTTGGCAATAGTATTTGAAACATAAAGTTTAGATATGTATTTTCCTTTAGCTTTTTGAATTTAAGATTTGTATTTGAAAAATGTTTTCTCCTTTTAGGACTCTGTTCAAAAGTAATTTAAATTGTTCAGCACATCTGTACACCTAATCTGTTATTATCTTATAATTTTCAACAGTATTAAAGTACTCTCCAAAATTTCTCTTAAGGGGAGATATCAAGATGAATCTTCTCAGAAACCAAAGCAAGTCATGTGCTCTCCTAAGTAAGTACACTAATGCAGAACTGAGTAAGAAAGCAATGTTCCGAAAGTAAAACTGGACTGTTTATTAAACTAACTTAGTTCTAGCATAACCAATAGTTATTCTTTGGGTATCATAAATGTATTGTTTAAAAACTAAAATTCAAATAAAGAACTGAAAAATAACTTATTGTCAAAGTTTACTAAACCTAGTTTCAAGGATCAAACTTTGAATAAAATCTAACAAATTTTTTTTTGTAATAGTTTAGAACAGAAAAGTCATTTTGAGGAATTCACATTTGTGCAATGACCAAGTGTAGTGTAGTAATTTTAGAAAGCTTCCTAGTTCTAGCTCTACCAGTAATCAGCTGGATAATCTGGAGCAAATTATCTCCCTCTCTTGACTGTTTTTGTTGCGGCGGGGGTAGTGTTGGGAAACTGGGAGATAGAGAATCTCTAAGGGGTATTTCATCAGCTCTACAATTTAGTGTTTCAAAAGAAAAAGATTTTCTCCTTTTAGGACTATAGTCAGAAGTGAAATTAATGTAAATTGTTTAGCATACCTGTATGCCTCATCTGTTCTTGTTATTTTCAACAATGTGGAAAGTACTCTCCTATAAAAACTAAACATACTTGGACATTTTCACTTATCCTGTTGAAGTGGTTCAGAGCAAGCCTCCCCAAAATGTGTCACCTTGGCATATGGATTATTTTGAGCTAAAAGGCAATAGAGATCCTGTGGACTCAAGAGAAACTTTTGCCCCTCACTTAACTACCAAGAAGAATTTAAATTGGGGGTCTTTCCCAGAATCAGAATTATTAGCAGAAATAAATTTTATCTGAGTGACCCATCTGTATGGCAGGGCAAACATCTAATTACCAAACATCTGTTCTTATTATCCTGTGAAATGTCCTTCCCCTCTTTGATGCCACAGACCCTTTTCCACTCCTCCTTAGCTCAGGATAGCATATATACAGTTGACCCTTGAGCAACCCAGGTTTGAACCACGAGTCACCTATACATGGATTTTCTTCAATAAATATACCTGTACCTGCCAGTTCCACACCCACAGATTCAAACAATTTTGGATCATGTACTATGTTTATGATTCTCAGTTGGCAGAATCCACAGATGAGAAATCTGCAGATATGGAGGGCCGACTGAGATGAACATTCAAGGATTTTGGCATCTGCAATAAGTCCTAGAACCAATCCCCTGTAGATACTGAGTGACAACTGTACCTCACTTTACCTGTCTTTGAACCTCTCATGTATGTGAGTTTCCTGTATGTACAAAATTTTATTTTATTTTCTCCTATTAATCTGTGTCACATCAATTTGATTATTAGACCAGTCTAAAAAACCTTTGAAGAGTAGAGGAAAATTTTTCCTTTCCAACACTTTTGGCGAGCCAGCCAGGAGATCCCACCCGGTTGGGCACTACTCATTCCCAAGCTGCTGAAGTAGGAAGATTCTGGGACCTCTGACATGAGCCAACAAAGGTAAGAATTCTTACCACATCAGACACCCGGATCTCTACCTGCAGAGTCTGGTGGAAGAATGGTGGTGAAAGTCTCGTTTTCTCCCTTTCTCAATTTAGATTAGCAGGAAAAAATACTTATGGAACTAGTTCCTTCGGTTTAGCAACTCTTGGTTATTTGGTATGAGTACTCATGGGTTTTGTTGATCCTTTTCCTCCCAGAAATGGTCACTGTTTTCTTGTTCTATGTCTTAAGAGCTTGGCTTTGTGACTAGTGAAAATATTCTCTCTGGTCTCTGCCATCCAGGAGGTGCACTTACCAGGGTGCACCTGGTGGCCAGTTGAA
Organism: Lagenorhynchus albirostris; assembly: GCF_949774975.1. Lineage (NCBI taxonomy): Eukaryota > Metazoa > Chordata > Mammalia > Artiodactyla > Delphinidae > Lagenorhynchus > Lagenorhynchus albirostris. The sequence goes on from NC_083097.1 coordinate 61,195,349, forward strand.
TAGACTAGGGTTTGGAAAATCTCTTTGTACTGCCTGTGCCAGTTCTCAAAGGAGTTTGTCCCAGTCCATAAGGGGCCTTTGCCATCTCAACCTTCATGGCTTTCAATGAAAGGACTTTACTTTTTAGACTATCTTTGGAAGTGAACTTTCTGAATCTTATAAGGGCTGCATCTTTTTGCACTCTCTTATGGGACACCTCTCTCATCCCTGGTTATGCCATAATAAGAAGACTTATTGGTTTGAGTCACTATTGAGATTAAATTGACTATATTTGAAGACAAAACTTTTTTTCTTTCAGAGAGAGATCTCTTATCCTAAACAACTGCATACTGAAAGACAAAGTTAAGTGGAAGAAGTATAACAGCTAGCCTTAGGGACTCCCTTAACAAAAGAATAGAAATTAAACTCCACATCCAACATAAATTCCCCCTTCTAAGAATCCAAAGAGTTAAATGCACCATTTTCTGGCACACCTGCTATTTCATGTCTAAGAACTGCAGTTCTGGAAGCTGTAGACATCTTTTTCAAAAGGCCAACATCTTACCAAGCTTGTTTTCTGTTCTGAGAACTTGGCCTGGTAACCATCAGGCTGAGGACTCCAAAATATGGCTGGACAGAAATGTGGGTTGAACTCCATTTGCGGCTAGGGTCCTACCAAACTGCTGCGAGCACTCAGGGGAATTACAACCTAGAATTACAATGGCTATTATGAGGAATTGGATCATCCAACTGGATAAGATAATTCAAAAAGTGCACTTAACCTACAGATTGGGAGAAAATATTTGCAAATGATGCAACTGACATGTAGCAACATGGATGGATCTAAAGATTATCATACTAAGTGAAATAAGTCAGACAGAGAAAGACAAACATTATATGATATCACTTATATGTGGAATCTAAAAAGTAATACAAATGAACTTATTTACAAAACAGAAACAGACTCACAGACATAGAAACAAACTTACGGTTACCAAAGGGGAAAGGGGAGGGGGATAAACTAGGAGTATGGGATTAACAGATAGACACCACTATATATAATATAGATGAACAACAGTGATTTACTGTATAGCACAGGGAACTATATTCAATATCTTGTAATAACCTATAATAGAAAAGAATCTGAAAAAGAATATGTGTGTGTATGTGTGTGTATACATATATATATACACACACATATACATATAAATGAAACACTTTGCTGTACACCTGAAACTAATACAACATTGTAAATCAACTATAGTTCAATGAAAAATAAAAAGTGCACTTAAAAGCAAGGGCTTCCAAATCAAATAGAAGGGGATACCTATTTAATTGGTATGCAGGAGCCTCAAAAAGACTTCAAAATCCCAAAATAGCTTCACTGAAAGATCTGTTATAAAAGGTTTATGAAAAAATGAAGACATGGGAGCTACCTAAAACAGGAGGACACTGAGACTAACGTTACTCCTAGGGTTCCCCTCTATCCTTCTTTTCCTGAGTACTCATGTTTCACTAATTCTCTATCTGAATTGCCTTTCCACTCTGAAGAGACTATTAAACAGTTACCTTTTAAAGTAAGACCACTTGAGGCTACAGGTGATCCTCTTTAGATATCTTTCATTCCTTAGCCAAAGGCCAAACTAAGGACCATAGTTCAAAAGAATGTCTTAAAGTAGAGAGGATCCTCAAAAGTTTCTGTAAATGGATTACTTTCTGAGATTAGTGGATAATAACATGGGCAGAAAATAAGATGGGGGGCAACTGGTCTGACTGAACTTGTGCCCATAGCTGATATTCAGAGCCTGATAGAAAATTTTTTATGCCTTCTCCCCTATGTGAAAATAAAACTATGTACCCAGAGAGAAACAAGCAAATTGAGAATAATGTAGGTGGATGGGCGGATCAACCTATGACGTCATTTAAGTTACAACCCAAATCTTTTGAGGACAAATCATTGCAAAACTGGAAATGCTGCTCTAGAGGCCCATTCAAGTTCCACCCATCGCCAAACCTCCCCTATTAACTAAAAACGGCTTGTAACCTCTCTGAGAACTCTTATCCAGACCATCCCCAATACCTCAGAATGAAGGGAAAGAACAGAAACAGAGGCTTTTAAAAAATACACAGTGCTATAGAAACACCCTTGCCCAAAATCTAGTTCAAGGACAAATACAAATCTTAGGTGCCTTCTCACAGATATTTGTTTCTAAAAAAGCTTTAGCCATCTGAGCAGATAAACTTAACTTATTCCAACTGTTATTTATGACTAGTGAGTTTTGTAGTCATACCTGATTCATGGCAAAAAAATTTTTTCATAAGATCTACGTTTCTATCTGTATGTTTATTGTATGTCTATCTATGTATGTTACAGACAAGGTACTTTTTTTTTTAACCTCTGAATGGTATTGCCAAAATTCACTTATAAAAGAGCACTATGTAATTGGCATAAAATCAAACTTTTATAAATTAAGTATTTTTAAATCTCAGAAACACATCAGAAACTAACTCAAATGTTTTTTCAAGTTCCTGTGATCTATGATCATTTTTGGTAAATAAGAGCTAGTTTAAGTTCGTTGGTTTATTAATACAAGCATGTCTTTTAGAGGTATCAACATTAAGTATAATACTTTCATTCTTCCTAGGTTTAAAGTCAAATAAGTTCATGATATCTGTTACAAAATTTGTCAGCCAAAAAAAAAAACTCAGGATGATGACTGACATTGCCTAAGGTCTGATAAAGTTTTTGTAGGTAACCTGAACATGACTGTTAAGAACACATGAATTAAATAAATATAAATGAGGTAAGAGATTTAGGTGAACTTTTTAGTAATGAAAAAGTAATAAAGAACTTTCTTTTATGATTAAAGAGTTTCCCAAATCTCCTTGGTAACTTACACCCTTAAAGTTTTGCTAAATTAAGTTAAATAATGGTTAAGTTAAATTCATTGAATATCTAGGTCATTTCTAAATAAGATAAAACACAGAAAAATTAATTATTAAACATAGGTTTATCTACTTTTGGATTTCTATTACAGAGAAACTAAAGGAAAAAAATGGGTATGAGAAGCAAACATGTCTTCTGCCACAATGAAAGACTGTAATATTTAAAAGCGTACATGTTTCTAGAAATTATGAAATGTATTCATAAATTTGACAATCTAATGCCAGTTTAATAGTTCATAATTGCTTAATTCTTATTTCTCACTAGAAATTAAGGTTTCTAAGGATTAAAAATTCTAGTTAATGTATGTAATTAAGCCTATACATACAATATACAGGAAATAATAGGAGAAACAACTCTGTATGCAAGAAAACTAGGATATGTTTTTGCCCAAGGAGAATATGAGATATGCAGATGTGGTTTTGCTTAGAGAGAGAGAGAGAGAGAGAGAGAGAGAGAGGGAGGGAGTTTTAACTTGTGTGGTCAAGAAGGCTAAAATAATGAATTTTATTATAAGAGTTATGAAATTAAGCTTAAAAATCAACAGTGTCCTTACTTAAAACTGGAACTTAATTTTTTTCATCTGTTAAAAGGACAAAGTTCTGTTGGACTATTGGTCATCTCCTGATAAGAGATTATGAAAGATTTTTTATCTTTTAAGTAATCTGCCTAGAAAGCCAAGATTTTGTGTATTTTAATTTTGTCTTGATCAGGTCTTTGATTACTTTAGGAAAACTGAGTCCTCAATACTAAAAGAGCTAAATTTTGCTTTCAACTGTGTAACCTTTTGTATTTGCCTTTGTAATCTTGTATTATCACTTTGGTCAAATAGATAATTAAGTATTGTTTCATAATGATCTGTAATCCTATTTAGTCAAGTGTCCAAACCTTTTAATATTCTTGACAAACTTCCCAAAACCAAATACTAAAGTCCTTCTGACCTCTCGCTAAATTTGGGATTTTTCAGAGGGCCCCTAAAACATCTCAAAGGATTTGCTCTTCTTATAAAAAGAGAGATGCTACATTAACTAGGCTTATTTGGTATGTTAAATTACGTGGTAAGCATCGTCAAATAAGTGATGCTAAAATCTTCTTACATTACATTTGTGTAGATCTATGTTATTAACATAATTGCTCCTGAAATAATAAGAAATTCTTACAAGTCTGATGTGTCTTGGTATTATGTTATCAGCCATAATTCTAGTTACTATCCTAAAATGTTGAATGTCACAGAAATAACCAAACTTCCTGGTCAATTCCATTATAATGAACTCTCATCAAATCTGTAATAACGTATATTTAAATCATTTGTTATTTACAGTTACTGTTGTACTCTGATGCTTTACAAAAATGTTCCTATAAAAATGTTCCTGTAAAAATGTTTCATCTTCAAGGAGATTCACAGAAAAGACCTGAGAAATACTCTAGAATGCAGGTTTTTGATAAGTTTAGGATCTATATAACATGGAACTGGGTAAAAATTACTAAAACTTTAATAGAAAACTGATTCATAAAGCTGCTAACCTAAGATGAAGATCAACAACAATTAATTACAAGAGACTACATGAGCTAATAAGGATGATAATTTTTATGACTTCTCATGATGGTTCTCTAATGTTTTGTTTTTCAGATATAAGGAAACCTTTCCTCTTAAGCTCACTATGACTTTCAGCAATTTGGTAAATTATACCTTTGGAAGCAGAACTGAATCATTTATTTCTTTCTCCCTATCCGATCCTTCCAGAATTTGGAAACTCGTAGTGAATATTCTTATTTACATGGCAGTATAGTTACTTGCATAAATTCAAAAGGAATTGCATAAATTCAAAAGGCTCTACTTATAACAGGATACAACTGGAAACATTGGTTGTATTGCCAAGGCTTTGGCTGGAATGTCATGTTTGAGAATGTCCATAGACTCAGGTATGACCAAACAGCTTTAAGGAACTAAGACTGACTTTATAGAGACAATAAAGCCCCCTGGAAAAACAGCTTGGTAACTTGCTTACAGGGTTCACAGCAGCCTTACCAGACGAGTCAGGAAGGTCACTTCCTGGCAGGTACAGGTACCTTGGGATTTTGGGGGGCCTCAAGAAGGGAGGAATTCACCCAAGTCTACAGGTATTACATGAGAGTCTTATGACAAGCTCTTGGCTTGGCTTCCTGGGCTTGAGAAGTAATATTTTAAAATTCCTTCTGAGACTCCTTTTTTTTTCTTGTAATAACCTATTCTTTTTTTTTTTAAATACATCTTTATTGGAGGGTAATTGCTTCACAATGCTGTGTTAGTTTCTGTTGTACAACAAAGTGAATCAGCCACATGCATACAAAAAATATGGAACACTTCATGAATTTGCGTGTCATCCTTGCACAGGGGCCATGCTAATCTTCTCTGTATCATCTCAATTTCAGTATATGTGCTGATGAAGCAAGCACTGAGACTCCTTTTGAAAAAGTTCTAGGAAAGCAGATTTAAAAGAGCCTATATGATCAATTGCTATTATTGCTACACTTATGTAAATAACCAGAACAAGTTTATTGAATTTAGACTTATTTTGCAAACAAGGTACTCTTACTTTGGCTACCTTTAGTTAAAATGGAGGTAATTTTAGAGAAAAAATTATGTTTCATTAATACACCTTTGTGAATATTAGATTCTATACTGTTTTTGTTTTTTTTCTTAATTGGGGTATAACTGATTTACAATGTTGTGCTAGTTTCAGGTGTACAGAAAAGTGAATCTGTTATACATATACATATATACACTCTTTTAGATTCTCTGCCCCATACACCATTACAGAGTATTGAGTAGAGTTCCCTGTGCTATACAGAAGGTCCTTATTAGTTATCTATTTCATATATAGTAGTGTGTATATGTCAATCCCAATCTTCCAATTTATCCCTCCCCCCCCCATTAGCCTCCAGTAACCATAAGTTTATTTTCTACAACTGTAACTCTATTTTGGTTTTGTAGATAAGTTCACCTGTAGCCTTTTTTTAGATTCCACATATAAGTGATATATTTGTCTTTCTGTGTCTGTGTTATTTCACTCAATATGATAATCTCTAGGTCCATCCATGTTGTTGCAAATGGCATTATTTTGTTCTTTTTTATGGCTGAGTACCTATAGGTGCATGTATCTTTTCAAATTATGGTTTTCTCCAGATATATGTCCAGAAGTGGGATTGCTGGGTTATATGGTAGCTCTATTTTCAGTTTTTTAAGGAACGTCCATACTGTTCTCCATAGTGGCTGTACCAATTTGCATTCCCACCAACGGTGTAGTTGGGTTCCCTTTTCTCCACACCCTCTTCAGCAGTTATTGTTTGTAGATTTTTTGATGATGGCCATTCTGACTGGTGTGAGGTGATACCTCATTATAGTTTTGATCTGCATTTCTCTAATAATTAGTGATGTTGAGCAGCCTTTTTTTTAATCAATCTTACTTTTTTTTTTTTTAGATGTTGGGAGTAGGTGTTTATTAATTTATTTATTTTTGCTGTGTTGGGTCTTCGTTTCTGTGCGAGGGCTTTCTCTAGTTGTGGCAAGCGGGGGCCACTCTTCATAGCGGTGCGCAGGCCTCTCACTATTGCGGCCTCTCTTGTTGCGGAGCACAGGCTCCAGACCTGCAGGCTCAGTAGTTGTGGCTCATGGGCCTAGTTGCTCCGCGGCATGTGGGATCCTCCCAGACCAGGGCTCGAACCCGTGTCCCCTGCATTAGCAGGCAGATTCTCAACCACTGCGCCACCAGGGAAGCCCCTGTTGAGCATCTTTTCATGTGCTTTTTGGCCATCTGTGTGTCTTCTCTGGAGAAATGTCTATTTAGATCTTCTGCCCTTTTTTGATTGGGTTATTTGTTTTTTTGATATTGAGCTGCATGAGCTGTTTGTATATTTTGAAGATTAATCCCTTGCTGGTTGCTTCGTTAGCAAATATTTTCTCCCATTCTGAGGGTTGCCTTTTTGTTTTGTTTATGGTTTCCTTTGCTGTGCAAACGCTTTTAAGTTTAATTAGGTTCCATTTGTCTATTTTTGTTTTTATTTTCATTATTCTAGGAGGTGGATCAAAAAAAAATCTTGCTGTGATTTATGTCAGAGAGTGTCCTCCCTATGTTTTCCTCTAAAAGTTTTACAGTATCCAGCCTTACATTTAGGTCTTTAATCCATTCTGAGTTTATTTTTGTGTATGGTGTTAGGGTGTGTTCAATTTCATTCTTTTACATGTAGCTGTCCAGTTTTCCCAGCACTACTTACTGAAGAGACTGTCTTTTCTCCATTGTATATTCTTGCTTCTTTTGTCATAGATTATGTGACTGTAAGTGCATGGGGTTATCTCTGGACTTTCTATCCTGTTCCACTGATCTATATTTCTATTTTTGTGCCAGTACCATACTGTTTTGATGACTGTAGCTTTGTAGTATAGTCTGAAGTCAGGGAGCCTGATACCTCCAGCTCCATTTTTCTTTCTCAGGATTGCTTTGGCTATTATGGTCTTTTGTGTTTCCATACAAATTGGAAAATTTTTTGTTCTAAATCTGTGAAAACTGCCATTGGTAGTCTGATAGGGATTGCACTGAATCTGTAGATTGCTTTGGATAGTACAGTCATTTTCACAATATTCATTCTTCCAATCCCAAAACATGGTATATCTCTCCATCTGTTTGTGTCATCTTTTATTTCACCAGTATCTTATAGTTTTCTGAGTACAGGTCTTTTGCCTCCTTAGGTAGGTTTATTTCTAGGTATTTTATTCTTTGTGATGAAATGGTGAATGGGATTGTTTCCTTAATCTCTCTTTCTGATCTTTCATTGTTAGTGTATAGGAATACAAGAGATTTCTGTGTATTAATTTTGTATCCTGCAACTTTACCAAATTCGTTGATGAGCTCTAATAGTCTTCCAATAGCATCTTTATGATTTTCTATGTATAGTATCATGTCATCTGCAAACAGTGAGAGTTTTACTTCTTTTCCAATTTGAATTCCTTTTATTTCTTTTTCTTCTCTGATAGTCGTGGCTAGGACTTCCAAAACTGTTGAATAAAAGTGGCGAGAATGGACACCCTTGTCTTGTTCCTGATCTTAGAGGAAATGCTTTCAGCTTTTCACCATTGAGTATGATGTTAGCTATAGGTTTGTCATATACGGTCTTTATTATGTTGAGGAAGGTTCCCTTTAAGCCCACTTTCTGGAGGGTTTTTTTTTCTTTTATCATAACTTTGTCAAAAGCTTTTTCTGCATCTATTGCAATGATCATACGGTTTCTATTCTTCAGTTTGTTAATGTGGTGTATCACATTGATTGATTTGTGTATATTGAAGAATCCTTGCATCCCTGAGATAAATCCCACTTGATCTTGGTGTATGACCCTTTTAATGTATTGTTGGATTCTGTTTGCTAGTATTTTGTTGAGGATTTTTGCATCTATGTTCATCAGGGATACTGGCCTGTAGTTTTCTTTTTTTGTGATATCTTTGTCTGGTTTTGGTATCAGGGTGATGGTGGCCTCATTGAATGAACTTGGGAGGTCCTCAGCAATCTTTTGGAAGAGTTTCAGAAGGGTAGGTGTTAGCTCTTCTTTAAATGTTTGATAGAATTCGTCTGTGAAGCCATCTGGTCCTGGACTTTTTGTTTCTTGGAAGATTTTTAATCACAGTTTCAATTTCAGTACTTGTGATTGGTCTGTTCATATTTTCTATTTCTTCCTGGTTCAGTCTTGGAAGGTTGTGTCTTTTTAAGAATTTGTCCATTTCTTCTAGGTTGTCCATTTTATTGGCATATAGTTGCCTGTAGTAATCTCTTATGATCCTTTATATTTGTGTGGTGTCAGTTGTAACTTCCCTTTTTCATTTCTAAAATTGTTGATTTGAATCCTCTCCCTTTTTTTCTTGGTAAGTCTGTCTAAAGGTTTATTGATTTATCTTCTCAAAGAACCAGCTTTTAGTTTCGTTGATCTTTGCTGTTGTTTTCTTTGTCTCTAGTTCATTTATTTCTGCTCTGATCTTTATGACTTCTTTCCTTCTACTAACTTTGGGTTTTGTTTGTTCTTCCTTCTCTAGTTGCTTTAGGTGTAAGGATAGGTTGTTTGAGATTTTTCTTGTGTCTTGAGGTAAGATTGTATTACTATAAACTTCTCTCTTAGAACTGCTTTTGCTATGTCCCATAGGCTTTGGATTGTCATGTTTTCGTTGTCATTTGTCTCTAGGTATTTTTTGATTTCCTTTTTGATTTTTCCAGTGATCCACTGATTCTTTAGTAACATATAGTTTAGCCTCCATATGTTTGTATATTTTACAGTTTTTTTTTCTGTAATTATTCTTATCTCATAGTGTTGTGGTCAGAAAAGATGCTTGATATGATTTGAAGTTTCTTAAATTTATCAAGGCTTGACTTGTGACCCAAGATGTGATCTATCCTGGAGAATGTTCCGTGTGCACTTGAGAAGAAAGTGTGTTCTGCTGCTTTCAGATGGAATGTCCTATAAACATCAATTAAGTCTATCTGTTCTAATGTCATTAATGTCATTTAAGGCTTGTGTTTCCTTATTAATTTTCTGTCTGTATGGTCTATCCATTAGTGTAAGTGGGGTGTTGAAGTCCCCTACTATTGTAAACTGGACTGAGTCCTGAATTCTTTTAATTTCCTCCAATATTTGGCTACAACTCTCCAAACTAATGTTTACAATTTTTCTCCCACCCTTCTGATTTGGAGTCATTGAGAACTAAAACTGCCATTTTTCCAAAGCCATACAAGCTAAAGTTAGACAACTTGATACAAACTTCAGAGAAATCACAACAGCTCATGTATGGACAATCTTTGTGCCTACTGCTGTATGGCCATTCAAAACAATCACCAAAGACATACAAACTGCAAACCAGGAAAATCTATGAGATTGTCACTACCTGCCCTCACTCCATCTGAAGATGCTTAGAGACAGACATCTAGAAATTCTCAGCTGCCTGCCTTCAGAATTCAGAAATTGGGATTACAGTCTGCCCCCAATTAACTACTATTTTTCTTTTATTTCCATAAAAATGCCTCTTGTTAAACACCTGACTGCTTGCACCGTAGGCCTACCTTGGGAAACCCACCTGCATCACTGCCTCCTGAAATGAGACATAACTGTTTAACTGAACTGACTTACTCGCAGGACTAAGACACTGATTCAGTGAGATAAAGTAAACTACCAAACTCAACTTCTGGACTGTGAAACTTCTTGGGGAAGTTGCAAAGGTGGGACGGAAGGGGTTCCAAATGAGCCTCCCTAAAATGTGCCACCTTGGCATGTGGATTGTTTTGAGCTAAAAGCCAATCAAGACCCTGAAGACTCAAGAGAAACTTCTGCCCCTCCCTTAACTACAAAGAAGAATTTAAATTGGGGGTCTTTCTCAGAATCAGAATTATTAGCAGAAATAAATTTTATCTGAGTGACCCATCTGTATGGCAGGGCAAACATCTAATTACCAAACATCTGCTCTTCTTATTGTCCTGTAAATTGCCCTCCTCTCCTTTGAAGTCCCAGGCCCCTTTCCATTCCTTAGCCCAGGATGCCATGTGCACCTCATTTTACCCTTCTGTCTTTGACACTCTCAGGTATGTGGGGTTCCTGTATGTACAAAGTTAAGTTTGACTTTCTCTTGTTAATCTGTCTCATGTCAATTTAGTTATTAGACCAGCTGAAAGAACCTTTAAAGGGTAGAGTAAAATTTTTCCTTCCCAACACAGCTTAATTCTTTCCAAACCAAAAAGATGTTAAACTGCATGTTGACAAAACACTGTATTAAATCATTAGTGGAATTATAAATAGATAAAACTCTTTGGAGGGCAACTTGCCAGTATCTCTCAAAATTTAAAACACATAAGCCACTTGAGCCAGTGAATGCTAGCAGAAAGCCACCCCAAGATAGGTCACTTTATCATATGGATAATTTTGGGCTGAAGGCAACAGAGAAAAAGCAGATACAAAAAAGTCATCTGCCCTCCCCAACTTACCTAAAAGCTGGACCTAAATTTCTAACAATGCCTTCCCTCCCCTCTCTACCACAAGACAGAAGTTAACCACCAGATTAATCACTCTAGACTCTTTAACAGCCCAGAGAGGCACCAGAGGAATCTACATAGCAAACCTACTTATTAGCCCTTACCATACAATAGTTACCCCCCAAATATTTACGTTCTCACAATCTGCCAGAAACTCAAAGTCCTTTTCCTTTGTATTATCCCTTCTCTACAAATCTATTGTTCTTTTGTTAAGATGCTATATAAGGCCAAGTGCTAACCATCCTTTCGAGTTATTACTGAATAGTCCTGTTTTTGTGTTAATAAACTTGTGTAGTTTCTTTCTTGTTAATCTGTCTTTTGTCTAATTTACAGGGTCCCAACCAGAGTATTTAGGAGGGTAGAGAAAAAAGTTTCTCCTCCCCTACACCAACAGTTCCACTTGTAGGAATTTATTCTACAGATATACCTGCACATTTGCAAAACAAAACACATACAGGAAAACTCACTGAGGTATCTTTCAGAATAAAATACTGGAACAATATAGAGGTTCATCAATAGAAAACTGGGTTTTAAAAAATATGTTATGTCCATAAAGAATACTCTAAAAGAAATTGAGGCTGCTCTATATATCCTAATATGAAAGAACAAAAAATGCAATGTGCAAAAACAGTGTCTACAGAGTATATTACTGTATGGTCACGCCACTCAAGGTGGCTGTTCTCTTGTTCTCTGTACAACCCCTGCTTGACCAGTGCCTGCTTCACCTACACCCTACTCACTGGACTGACCTTCCCGTATACTTGCCCCAGGGCCCAGCTAGTGATTGTTCTTATCAAAGGGGCAGTGAGGGGCACGCACCTCTGCTAGTTTCCCTGGTAAATGATAAGCCAACCTGACATCAATTCCCCCTGTAACTGGCAATCACCCCCTACCCCACCTCTGGTGAAGACCGCCACCATGTCCTGCCCGCCATCTGTGACACACAGTGGGGTGTCATTCCAGGACCCTGCTTCAGACACGTAAGATTCCCTCTATCCATTAAACCACTGATGTCTCTGTTGCTGACTCCAGGCTCTTTCTTCAGTCTTGAAACTGGGCAAATACAGGCCTTGCAGGCCTGCAGGGTGCAGCCCAACAACTCTCATCTGTTTTTTGTTTTTAAAGACATAAATGTAAATACTTGTGCATGTACAGAATATCTCTAGAAGGATACACACACACACAAATGAGTAATGATGTTGACTTTGAGAGGGAAAAACTGGGTGGCTAGTGGATAGGGGTGGCAGACTCATGTTTTACTGTGTATCTATCTTTTGGTAACTCTGGAATTTTGTGCCATGTCTATACTGAAAATAGTTCAAAAGACTGTTTAAATATATTAAAGAGAGATGAAGGATACGATACTGTTTCTGTTCTCAAGGAACTTAAAATGTCACAGAGAGTAAATTCATTCATTTAGTAATATTTACCAATAGTCCTTTTTTATACCAGGCCTCTGGGGGATATATCCCTGCCTTCATGGAGCTTACTTCCTAGAGGAGAGTTATGTATAATATTATGGTGGCCAGAGAAAGAGAGTATAGTCCAAGTAAAGCAATAATAAGAGAGCAGACTTCTGACAATCTCAATTTTCACATCACTATTCAGAAGTAAAAACAGTCTAGGTTCCCCTAAAATAGATTAGCAGTAGCAAAAAGAACAGTGACAGACATAAGTACAAGTTACTAGAAGCAGGAACACAAAGAGTTACATTAATGGCTGACAATATTACCTGAAAGCAAGAGACAGAAAAAATTTAAAGTAAACACGAAACCAAGCTGTCACAATATAATTCAAGCATTCTCCAATTAGGGACTCAGTTACACTGCAAAGATGTTAATTATAGTCAAGTTTTTAGGATCTCAGTAGGCATGTTTTCCATGGGAAAAATGCTATACATACTTGGTGTTAAGCTTCATAAACCATCCCACAAAAGGTTATTTAACACTATTAAGTATGTGCATGCAGTACTTTCTACAGGATATTATGTATACTATGGATTACTATGCTTCTAGCGAGGGAAAAAAACAGAACGGATGCCAAGAGGTGGCGCAGTGGTTGAGAATCCACCTGCCAATGCAGGGGACACGGGTTCGAGCCCTGGTCCGGGAAGATTCCAACTAAGCCCATGCGCCACAACTACTGAGCCTGCGCTCTAGAGCCCGCGAGCCACAACTACTGAAGCCCCCGCCCCCTAGAGCCTGTACTCCACAACAAAAGAAGCCATGGCAATCAGAAGCTGTGCACTGCAACGAAGAGTAGCCCCCACTCGCCACAATTAGAGAAAGCCAGCACGCAGCAACAAAGACCCAACGCGGCCAAAAATTAATTAATTAATTAATTAAAAAATAAAAAGAATGCCTCCTAAATTACTGCAGGTCTTGCAACAGAAGTGGTGACTCTTCTACTGAGGGACTGGAACAGAAGCAGGGACAGAGTCTGTGACAACAAATGGTTGGGATTAAGGCAAGATAGGTTCATCTGTCCTTTCCTCCTTCTCCTCTTTCTTCCACACCACCCCCACCCCCAATCAAAGAACAGCACTGAATAGGATAAGAGTGGAGAGGTGATGGGGAGGGTTAAAGAAAGACAGCATTCTTCCTTACTTCTGATACAGAGGATCAGATCTCAATAGGACACTGAAATGGAGAGGAAAAGAGGGGGTAAAAGTTAAGCCGAAAGCAACAGAATTTACAAAAATCAAACAAAAAACAGAGAGAGAGAGACAGAAAGAAAGGAAGGAAATCCCTAGCCAGTTCAGTAAAGGAAATCACTCCTTACATTATACATAGGTACACACCTAAATTAGGGATTCGAGAAATGGTATCAGTTAGTACTCAATTATAAGTAACACGATTTCAATTCAAGGGATTTAAACAGTACAGGGAGTTTTTGGCTCATGCAACTAAAATCCAGGGGAGGATCTGCTTCAGGGTTGCCTGATCCAGCAGACATATTATGAAATTTCTTTTTGTCTCTTCATTCTGTCACCCACAGTACAAGCTTCATCTCAAGGCCAGATTCCCTAGTGCCAAAAGAAAGCTTCAGCCACAATCAATTACATGGAAGGAAGCGCATCTGTCCCAGAATTCTAAGCAAGAGTTCTGAAGTGTACCTTGCTTAGATCAGCCTAAATCACCCTGAATCAATTCCTGTAACCAGGAAATGGAATCTGATTGGCTAGATTCACTCAGAGGCCCATTCCTAAAGCTAGAAGTGGAGCAGTTTCCCTCAAGAACATGAGCTATGTGCGTGTGGTAAAAAACGGTGGACACTGGAATGAAAATACAGGTATACATCAAGAGAAGAAAAAATAGATACTAAGGAGGCAGCCACAGTGTTCACCCCAAGATGTTCAAAATGAAGATTCAGAGTCATCACAAAATATTATGTACAGTATTGCCCATTCAAAAGACAGAAAATCTTTAGAATCATTCTTCTTACAAACAAAATTGGCTCCTGAGACTACTTCTATTTAATCTAGTACTAGAAATGCTAGTTTAAAAAGAGTAATATAAATACAGAAAATAAAAGTATCTATTTGAGACCCATATACTTTCTAGTACCAGTAGAAAATACAAAAGATGATATAAATAAATAAAAGTTAAACATCTCACCCTTGGTTGGGGGGGACAGGTAAAGAAGACTGAAAGTATGTATGTCTGCTAGATTTTTAAACCTATGGCAGCAATAATTACAAAACATATGGTACCAGATTAAAAATCATCAACAATAAATTAAAATCTTTCTCTAGAAATGCTGTACCAAACTTAAAAACTTAAGGTATCATGAATGAGAATTAACAGAAATCATTATCTCAAAAAGATTCTGTACTCCTATGTTCACTGCAGCATTATTCACAATAGCTAAGACATGGAAACAACCTCAGTGTCCACTGACATGAATGGATAAATAAATGTGGCTTAAAACATAAATGTAAGTCTAAGAAAAGAGGTCTTTTGCCCATTTTTCTTTAGGTCTTCTGTCCATTTTTTGATTGGACTGGTTTTTTTTTATTATTGAGTTGTATGAGCTGTTTGTCTATTTTGGAAATTAAGCCCTTGTTGGTCACATCATTTGCAAATATTTTCTCCCAAGCCATAGGCTGTCTTCATTTTGTTTATGGTTCCCTTTGCTATGCAAAAGCTTTATAAGTTTGATTAGGTACCATTTGTTTATTTTTGCTTTTATTTCTATTGCCTTGGGAGACTGACCTAAGAATACATTGCTACGATTTATGTCAGAGAATGTTTTGCCTGTGTTTCTTCTAGGACTTTCATGGTGTCATGCCTTATACTTAAGTCCTTAAGCCACTTTGAGTTTATTTTTGTGTATGGTGTGAGGGTGTGTTCTAACTTCACTGATTTACATGCAGCTGTCCAACTTTCCCAACACCACTTGTTGAAGAGACTGTCTTTTCCCTATTGTATATTCTTGCCTCCTTTGTTGAAGATTAATTGACCATAGGTGTGTGGGTTTACTTCTGGGCTCTCTATTCTGTTCCATTGATATATATGGCTGTTTCTGTGCCAATATCATGCTGTTTTGATTACTGCAGCTTTGCAGTATTGCCTGAAGTCTGAGAGGGTTATGTCTCCAGCTTTGTTCTTTTTCCTCAGGATTACTTTGGCAATTCTGCGTCTTTTATGGTTCCATATAAATTTTAGGATTATTTGTTCTAGTTCTGTGAAAAAAGTTGTCAGAAACTCGATAGGAATCACATTAAATCTGTAAATTGCTTTGGGTAGTATCACCATTTTAACAATGTTAATTCTTCCAATCCAAGAACATGAGATAGCTTTCCATTTCTTTGAATTATCTTCAATTTCCTCCATTAATGTTTTATACTTCTCAGCATATAAGTTTTTCACCTCCTTGGTCAGGTTTATTCCTGAGTATAAAAAAAAAATGTGTACACAGACACACACATACCTACACCTACACACCTACACACCCCCCCCACACACACACCCCCACACACACTGGAGTATTATTCAGCCACAAAAAAAAGAAGGAACTGCTATTTGGGCCAACATGGACAAACTTTGAGGGCATTACGCTAAGTGAAATAAGTCAGACAGAGAAAGACAAATACTGTATGATCTCACTTATATGTGGACTCTAAAAAAACCACACTCATAGTTTTGGTTTGGTTTAGTTTGGTTGCCAGAGTTGAGGGATAGAATTGGGGAGAATGGGTGAAGGTGACCAAATGGTACAAGCTTCCAGTTATAACATAAATAAGTACTGGGGATGTAATGTACAGCATGGTAACTGTAGTTAACAATACTATATTGTATATTTGAAAGTTGCTAACAAAGTAGATCTTTAAAGTTCTCATCAGAAGAAAAAGACTGTAACTACGTGAAGTGATGTTAACTAAACTTATTGTGGTAATCATTTTGCTATATATATATATTGCAAACCATTATGTTGTAAACTTTGAATAAATATAATGTTATATGTCAATTATATCTCAATAAAACTGGAAAAAAATTAAAGAATTAACATAACATGGAAAAGAATTATTTAAAAATATTGTTAGTCTTCTTTGGCCTCAGCGCCTGAGCAACCCAGAACCAAAATGGTTTTCAGCACCCACTATACAGACTGCTGTCTGCAGACCTCCTCTCTCAGCTCCCAAGCATGCAACATTGAATGCACAGTCCTGGAAATGGATAGGGTTGCCCTTTCCAAGGGAAGCCCCCTTCCCACCAGGTAAAAACCCTGGGCTGCCTGAGGGATGTACATTATTCTACACAAGGAGGAAGGAAGTAATTAAGTATGTGGTTGTGGGACTGGAGCCTCACATCCACTTTACACTCTTTATCTGTGGGGATGCTTATATTAAAAGATAATCAGGACTTCGCTGGTGATTTGGAAAACACCAAATCAGGTATAAGGTAACCACACCTCTCCAGCATTCATTATTTGTAGACGTTTTGACGATGGCCATTCTGACTGATACGAGGTTGCACCTCATTGATTTGCATTTCTCTAATAATTGGCGATGTGGAGCATCTTTTCATGTGCCTGTTGACCATCTGTATGTCTTCTTTGGAGAAATGTCTGTTAAGGTCTTCTGCCCATTTTTTGATTGGGTTGTTTTTTTGTTGCTGAGTTGTACGAGCTGTTTGTATATTCTGGAAATTAAGCCCTTGTCAGTCGCATCCTTTGCAAAGATTTTCTCACAGTCTGTAGGCTGTCTTTTCATTTTGTTCTTGATTTCCTTTGCCGTGCAAACGCTTGTAAGTTTGATAAAGTCCAATTTGTTTATTTTTGATTTTATTTATTTTGCCTTGGGAGACTGATCTAAGAAAGTATTGCTACAATTTATTTCAGAGAATGTTTTGCCTACGTTCTCTTCTAAGACTTTTATGGTGTCATGCCTTATATTTAAATCTTTAAGCCATTTTGAGTTTATTTTGTGTGTGGTGTGAGGGAGTGTTCTAATTTACATGTGGCTATCCAGCTTTCCTAATGCCACTTGCTGAAGAGACCTCTTTTCTCCATTGTATAGTCTTGCCTCCTTTGTTGAAGATTAATTGACTGTAGGTAATGGCTTTATTTCTGGGATCTCTATTCTGTTCCATTGATCCATATGTCTGTTTTTGTTCCAGTACCACACTGTTTTGATTACTGTAGCTTTGCAGTATTGTCTGAAGTCTGGGAGGATTATGCCTCCAGCTTTGTTCTTTTTCCTCAGGATTACTTTGGCAATTCTGGGTCTTTTGTGGTCCCATATAAATTTCAAAGTAAACAAAAAAAACCTTTAAAATCATGTCAAATAAATAAATTAATTAAATACCTAGGGATAAACCTGACCAAGGAGGTGAAGGACTTATACACTGAGAACTATAAAACACTGAGAACTACAGAACACTGATAAAGGAAATTAAAGATGTTTCAAAGAAATGAAAAGATATTCCATGCTCTTGGATTGGCAGAATTAGTATTGTTAAAATAGCCATACTACCCAAAGCAATCTACAGATTTAATGTGATCCTTATCAAATCACCCAGGACATTTTCCACAGAACTAGAACAAATAATCCTAAAATTTTTATGGTCACCTATTTTTAAAAGTTAGTAGCAATATTCATTTCAGTGATGGAGGAAAAAACTGATTATGGGAAAGTGCAGTGTAGTCTGATGAACAAAGTAATGTTTGGGGAAATTTTTCCATAAAGTTATCTTTAAAAATAGTTTCAGCACTTATAGGGGTTTCACCTTTGGGAAAATATACATGTGAAATACTTTATTCACTAATAATATAAATAAGGTATTAGAGTGATTCTTCTGTTAGAATTACCTAAAAACAATTCAAAAATCTGTCTCCTTTTTTGACATAACCTGAGTCACTGCTAGTCACCCCAACTTAAATTCTACATTCCAACCAACAAAACATCTTGCTGATGTCACCTGGATCTCAACTCTATCCTCAACTCCCATCCAGTCATTCAACAATGCTGAGCACCTAGTATATACTAGACAGTATGCTAAATGTACAAACATGGAGAAAACAGTTTTGCACTTCCAGAAGCTCAAAGAGGTGTACAATACTTTTAAAAGTATGATTAGAAGAACACCTATAATAGAATTATGCAAAGGCATTGTAAAACGTACAAATTCTTGGATCCTGCCCCACACTTACAGAATTAGAATCTTAGGGGGTAAAGCCTGAGTAAATGTGTTTTTTAAAAGTTCCCACGTTAAAATTAAAAATTAATTAAATGTACCCAAGTTAATTCTTTTACATAATAATGTTTGAGAATTATTGTTATAGTACAGTAGTTCTCAAACTCTTTGGTCTCAAAATACTTTTAAAAATTACTGAGAGCCTATGATTCTGATTGGCACTAATTCCAACATATGAGTTTTTTCCCCCCACACCAAGCGATTCTCTGACACCAGTTAGGTGTCCTACAATTTAACTCAATCCTGACACTATCTACTTAAAGACAGTACCAGATTCCACGGATTAAGGACTCAGTTCCACAAGACGCACCCACTTTGGATGCCAATCAGAAGCCCAGGTTGTTACCTATGCTTCTGACCGACTGGCTATAAATCAGAGGTTCCCAGGAACCACTCCCTGACTTGGATTAATTTGCTAAAGCAGCTCAAAGAACTCAGAAAACCAGTTTACTCACTGGTTTACGGGTTTATTACAAAGGATATTAATCAACAGACAGATGTACAGGACTGGGTCCCAAACACAGGAGCTTCTGTCCCTGTGGAGTTTGGAGCTCAACATGGTGGTATGGATGTGTTCTGGTTCACCAATCTGGAATCTTGTCCTTTTGGGATTTTATGAAGGTTTCATCAGAGAGGCAGGATTGATTAAATCACTGGCCATCAGTGACTGATTCAACCTCATGGCACTTTCCTCTCCCCAGAGGTCAGGAGATGGGACTAAAAGTTCCAACTTTTTAATCATGGTTGGTTCCCCTGGCAACAGCCCCCATCCTTAGGTTACCCAGGTGCTTTCCAAAATTGTCTAATTAACATAAGACAACTTCACTACTCTCATCATCGAGGAAATTTCAAGGGTTTTAGGAGCTCTCTGTCAGGAATGGGGAGGAAGACGAAATATATATCTCTTACTATAAATTACAATACCACAGGACCTCAAAGAACTTTTGGTTATGTGAATTATATATATTAATATTTACTGTATTAGAAATTAAAACTGGGAAATCACAAAAATATTTTAATTAAAAATGTAGTATTTGTTAATTCACTTAAAAACAACAAAATAGGGGCTTCCCTGGTGGCGCAGTGGTTCATGCCCCGGTCCGGGAAGATCCCACATGCCGCGGAGCGGCTGGGCCCGTGAGCCATGGCTGCTGAGCCTGCGCGTCTGGAGCCTGTGCTCTGCAACGGGAGAGGCCACAACAGTGAGAGGTCCACATACCGCAAAAAAAAAAAAAAAAGAAAAAAGAAAAACAACAAAATAAATGTACATGTTAACAAAAATAACCTATTTTATGAAAAATAACTATATTTTCCAAAATGAAAAAATTTACAGAGAAGAATGGCAATGCTTCACATTTTTGCAAATCTTTTAAATGTCTAGATTAACAGAAGCATCTGGATTCTTATATCTCCTTCTTCATTATAATCTGTTACAATATCACATATCATTAGTCTTTGGAAAACTCCACTATACAATTTTGTGCAAATGAAAGTGAAAAAGGCAAACAATATCTCAGTATTACTATGAAAATAACTTTGACCTTGCAAACACCCTGAAAGGGTATCAGAGACCCCCAGGGGCCCCTGGACCATACTTTGGAAACCAACAGTCTAATGAAAGCAACAGATAATTACAGTAATCCCCCCTTATCTGAGGTTTCAGTTACCCCCAGTCAACTGCAGTCTGAAAATATCAAATGGAAAATTCCAGAAACAAACAGTAAGTTTTAAATTGCATGCACATTCTGAGTACTGTGGTGAAATCTCATACTGTACTGCTTTGTCCCACCCAGGATGTGAATCATCCACACTGTATACACTACCCACTCGTTAGTACAGGAAAAAACATAGTAGATACAGAGTTTGGTACTATCTGCAGTTTCAGGCACCTACTGCAAGTTTCTGAACATATCCTCCATGGATAAGAGAAGGCTACTATACAAAGTTCTTTGAGAACACAGAGAAGGGAGACAGACAGGAAACTTCTGCAGAGGTGGTGACATCTCCTGAGACTTGAGCCCAAATCCTTACACACTAGGTAGGCCCTGTAGGATCTATATCTTCTCCCTCCTACTTTTCAAGGTGTCTCCTACCCCTCCTCCTCTTTCTCACTTGGTTGCTCCTCCTCAAACTGGCCAATCTTTCTCTCTTCTTCAAGGCTTTGTATCTACTGTTCTTTTGTCTGAAAGGCTCTTCCCCCATACAGTCCACGGCTCTTCTTGGCCATACCTGGCCATCATGAAGATTAAGGACAGCTATACCCTTGTATACCTGTAATCCATTCAGGGCCCATTCCTTAGAAAATTTTGCCTTATACTAACTGTTATATATGTGCACTAGAAGCCATATTTAACAAAGTACATGGTAGCATCATTTGTAAAAGTGGAAAAAAATAAAACTAAATATCCATCAACATGAGAATGAAACAAAACACTAGTAAATTCACGCAACAGAATGAATTAGAGCTGAATGTTTCAACATGAATAAATCTCGAGAACAGTAATATGCACAAAAAGTAGGCTAAAGAAAGATTCCTACAATATGACACTACTTATAGTTTTTAAATTCTAAATTAATCTATATTTTGATAGGTAATACACAATTCAAAATTATTAAGAATTTCCTCCCATCCCTGTCCTAGTTATACAGTTTCTCTCCCAGGGACAACCAGCGTGACCAGTTTCCTATGTATCCTTCCAGATATATTTTATGTTACACAAAAATATAAGTGTTGTTAAGTGTGCAGAATACTTTAATATGGTTCATGTATATCTACATATAAAATAGAAGTTTAAAAACATGTGTGGAAATGATAAAGACCAAATTCAGAATAATAATCACTAAGAGGCAAAGAAGAAAAGGAACAAACTCAGAAAGGGGCACTTCAAATGTACCTGTATTGTTTCATTTCAGGTTTATTGTGTTTTCTCTAGATTTTTTTCATACATGAAATAAATTTTGTTCTTCATAAAATAGATGAAAAGGATCAGATTTGAGAAAATAATTAGTTTGGTGTCAGACGGAGTTTGAAACCAGAGCATACTAAGGACATAAATTCAATACTTTAAATTAGTCTAAAGCTCAAGAGAAAGCTGGAGATTGGGGATTTATATAAAGAGATACTTGCAGTTCTAAGAATAAATATTTAGATATATGCACCCTATATAACAGAGCACAAGTTCCCTAAGGACTGGGCCCAAAACTCTGCCATATTACGTTCCCCTGAAATATCACCTACTGCCCATAATGAGATTTCAATTTACCTATATCCTTACTATTTTTCTTAGGTTTCAAAAATAACATCCTGGTATGGGTGAGCCTATTTATGTAAGTAACTTAACAATAGGCAGTTACACCACACACACAAAGACACACACACACACACACACACACACACACACACACACACACGTCTATTAAATTAGAATCAAAGAGAGACACTGTTCTGGTTAGTTCTAGGTAAACTACAAAGCCTTATTTATTTTTTTAATTAATTCATTCATTCATTCATTTTTGGCTGCGTTGGGTTTTCCTTGCTGCATGCAGGCTTTCTCTAGCTGCAGCAAGTGGGGGCTACTCTTCATTGTGGTGTACAGGCTTCTCATTGCAATGGCTTCTCTTATTGCAGAGCACGGGCTTTAGGCACGTGAGCTTCAGTAGTTGTGGCACGCGGGCTCAGTAGCTGTGGCTCACGGGCTCTAGAACGCAGGCTCAGTAGCTGTGGAGCAGGGGCTCAGCTGCTCCGCAGCATGTGGGATCTTCCCAGACCAGCGCTCAAACCCGTGTCCCCTGAACTGGCAGGAGGATTCTTAACCACTGCGCCACCAGGGAAGTCCCTCAAAACCATTTTTAGATTGAACTTATTAATAATTAAAAATGTTTCTAGGGCTTCCTCGGTGGCGCAGTGGTTAAGAGTCTGCCTGCCAATGCAGGGGACACGGGTTTGAGTGCTGGTCTGGGAATATCCCACATGCCGCGGAGCAACTGAGCCCCTGCTCCACAGCTACTGAGCCTGCGCTCTAGAGCCCACGAGCCACAGCTACTGAGCCTGTGTGCCTACAGCCCATGCTCTGCAACAAGAGAAGCCACCGCAATGAGAAGCCTGCGCACCGCAAGGAAGAGTAGCCCCCGGTCACTGCAACTAGAGAAAGCCCGCGTGTGACAACGAAGACCCAATGCAGCCAAAAATAAATTTATAAAAAAGTTTAAAATGTTTCTACAATAGACTAGTTTCCTTTCTAGGTAAGAAAAAAATCCTGCGAAACTGTTAACTTTTAAAGAAATCCCTGATATAAATATATTTTCTTATCTTTCATTTTTCCAATAAAAATACTACCCTGACAAAAGTCTTTGAGGACTGTGATTACTTGCAGCTGTTTTATTGCTCTTTTTTTAATAAATGTATTTATTTTATTTCATTTCATTTATTTTTGGCTGTGTTGGGTCTTCGTTGCTGTGCACAGGCTTTCTCTAGTTGCAGCAAGCCGGGGCTACTCTTCGTTGTGATGCGCGGGCTTCTCATGTTGCGGTGCATGGGCTCTAGGCATGCGGGCTTCAGTAGTCGCAGCACGTGGGCTCAGTAGTTGTGGCTCGTGGGCTCTAGAACTCAGGCTCAGTAGTTGTGGCTCATGGGCTTAGTTGCTCCATTGCATGTGGGATCTTCCCGGACCAGGGCTCGAACCCATGTCCCCTGCATTGGCAGGCGGATTCTTAACCACTGCGCCGCCAGGGAAGCCCTTTATTGCTCTTCTGAAGTTTAACTGGAGTATTCAGCAACCCCTCTCCTTTCAAAATCTCTCACTTTTAGTGATAAAAGCAAACTTCAATTATAGGAGGGGGAGCAGACTCTTGAGCTGTTCCCCCTCATATAACTGACCTCTTTTCTGGTTTTCTCCATTCCTCAACTCAATTAGCAAATATGTATTAAATGCCTGTTTTGTTATAAGCAATGTATTATACACCATTCCTCTGGTCCCTAAAAAGATGAGAAGAACTGCTTGGCCTTAAGAAAACTTTGTATATCTTACATAGTGCAAAGTCCTTAGAACTTTACGTCCTAGGTTTGAGATGAAAATTACTGTACTAGTAACCTAAGTTGAATTACACTTCAGTAGAATTATAGGTCTTCAAAAGCTTCATAGAGTACATATTTCAGGCAATGGATGCACATTAAAAGCATGTCATTTTAGTACTGTTCAGAAGCTGAGGATCATTTAGTGAAAAAATAGATGCCTACTTGTTTATAGACAAATAAACCCTGAGTTAAAGCATATGTATACACATAAGGCTCCATAAAATATTCCTTTAGCACAGGTGAAAGGATATCAACAACAAAGGGGGAACTCAATAAAAAACAAAATATTAAGAAGGATTTGAAAATAATTATAATCTAGCATTAGCATTGTAGGGATGTCTTCTGACAGTTTTGGTGAATCATTTATAGATTTTAGAATAAGGGCTCTTAAACACTCACTCACTTGACGACTCTTCCCTACGATAAACTTTATGGAAGTGCAGTAAGAGGGAAACTGGCCTTGACACATTGTGTTCTCTACATCTGCGTCTCTATTCTCGCCCTGCAAATAGGTTCATCTGTACCATATGTCTAGATTCCACACATATGCATTAATATACAATATGTTTTTTTTCTTTCTGGCTTACTTCATTCTGTATGACAGACTCTAGGTCCATCCACATCTCTACAAATGACCCAATTTCGTTCCTTTTTATGGCTGAGTAATATTCCACTATATATATGTACCACATCTTCTTTATCCATTCACCTGTCATTGGACATTTATGTTGCTTCCATGTCCTGGCTATTGTAAATAGTGCTGCAATGAACACTGGGGTACATGTGACTTTTTGAATTATGGTTTTCTCAGGTTATATGCTGGGTCATATGGTACTTCTATTTTTAGTTTTTTAAGGAAACACCATTCTGTTCTCCACAGTGGCTGTATCAATTTACATTCCCACCAATAGTGCAAGAGGGTTCCCTTTTCTCCACACCCTCTCCAGCATTTATTGTTTGTAGATTTTTTGATGATGGCCATTATCTCAGCAAGATCTTTTCTGACCCACCTCCTAGAGTAATGAAAATAAAAACAAAAATAAGCAAATGGAACCTAATTAAACTTAAAAGCTTTTGTACAGCAAAGGAAACCATAAACAAGATGAAAAGACAACCCTCAGAATGGGAGAAAATATTTGTAAATGAAGCAACAGACAAAGGATTAATCTCCAAAATATACAAACAGCTCAGGCAGCTCAATATCAAAAAAACAAACAACCCAAATCAAAAAATGGGCAAAAGATACAGTATTTTTTAAGGTGTTAAAAATACAGGGTCACTGATATAAACAGAGATATTTTGCTGGGACTTCAAAGCAGGGAATCAACATCTCAACAATTTAAAGAAAAATAGGGCTTCCCTGGTGGCGCAGTGGTTGAGAGTCCGCCTGCTGATGCAGGGGACACGGGTTCGTGCCCTGGTCCAGGAAGATCCCACATGCTGCGGAGCGGCTGGGCCCGTGAGCCATGGCCGCTGAGCCTGTGCGTCCGGAGCCTGTGCTCTGCAACAGGAGAGGCCACAACAGTGAGAGGCCCGCGTACCAAAAAAAAAAAAAAAAAGACAGCAAGGGACTTCCCTGGTGGTTCAGTGGTTAAGACTCTGCGCTTCCAATGCAGGGTACGTGGGTTCAATCCCTGGTCAGGGAACTAAGATCCCACGTGCCGTGTGGCACGACCAAAAAAAAAAAAAGTTTAAATGAAAGCAAGTTCCAGGGTCTCTCTTGGAGAGACTACACTGTTTATACTTCTACAGAATGATTACGATGATAATAATGACAGCAGTTAACATATACTGAACGTACATATCAGGCATTTGGGCTTAGTGCTTTAAATGATTACCTTACAATTCTCTGAACAACAGTACAAGAAAGATAATATCATTAACCCATTTTCCAGCTAAGAAAACTCGGGCTTTTAAAGGTTAAATAACTTGCTCAGGGTCACCTATGTAGTAAGTGGAGCCTGGGATTCCATCTGTTTAACTCCAACTGCAGCAATAACTATACTATTATGCTGTCACATCATAATCGATTCAGTAGCTCCCTACTGCTTCTCAGGTCAAAAATCCTTATAGAGTAAGGCTTCATCCATGCCTTTGTTCACTGGAAGGACTTCTGTCGAGCATTTATTATATGTCAACACCATACCAGGTGCTTCAAAGATAGAGGTTCTGAGTGAGGCTGCTAAATAAGTGATCTTTGGATCAGTCATTGTTATTTTAAAATGAGCTCTATTTGGGCACATTAAACAGAATCACAGTTGGAATTATGTTCTTGTATAATTGTATTATTGGAAATGGAATGTTGGAATAGGAAGACTACACATCTAAGCATTTATATCCTAAATAGTTCTGGACTACTATTTTTTTAAATATCTTTATTGGAATATAACTGCTTTACAATGGTGTGTTAGTTTCTGCTTTATAACAAAGTGAATCAGTTATACATACACATATGTTCCCATATCTCTTCCCTCTTGCATCTCCCTCCTTCCCACCCTCCCTATCCCAACCCTCTAGGTGGTCACAAACCACCTAGCTGATCTCCCTGTGCTATGCGGCTACTTCCCACTAGCTAGCTATTTTACGTTTGGTAGTGTATATATGTTCCTGCCACTCTCTCACTTTGTCACAGCTTACCCTTCCCCCTCCCCATATCCTCAAGTCCATGCTCTAGTAGGTCTGTGTGGACTACTATTTTTAACAAAATTTTCCAACCTGGCTTACTACAAATTTTTAAAATTTTCTATCAAAAAAAAATGCAATGAAACACAGAACACACCTACATGCACACACAGGGGTCGAAAGATCTTTCATTTCCACATTCAACTTGCAGAATAATACAGGTTGTGCTGGGACAACCATGGTCATGAGTGACCTTAGCTTTCCTCCTTTCCAGCTTAAAGAGACATCTGGTTGCCAGCTGTGTAGCTCCTACAAGTCAATGCTTGCCAAGTAGTTGGCAGAAGGTGGGGAAGAGGTGACCACCTGCAATCCATTTTGACAGTGACTCTGACCATCACTTTGGAGACCTGGATACATTACAGACATTCCAAAAGGAGTTGGCTAAATTTCAAGGTAGGAAGTTGGCCATTTTGGCTGAGCTTACTTTAACTCACATCAAAGTGCTATGATGTGGAAGAAGAGAATACACGAAAAGGTACAAAGCTACTAAAGCTTACAAGAATAATTTACAAGGCTATGTCCCTAACCTCTCCCAGACACTGTCCACCATATTTCTATCTATAATTACTTTAAAAAGGGGAAGCGTATATACAACTACAGCTAAACGGGTAAAACTACATCTCCATGTCTATGTAAGTACATGTGTCATTCATATTTTTCACTTTTATGTCAGTATAAAATATATAATCTGCATACATATACATAATGTACATCACTATAACATGTATTATATATATAAATATGTTTGTCACTATAACATATATTATATATATAAATATATATATTTAACTGTGGCGATTTTACTTACCTTTTATGTTTTTTTATGCCTGCTGTACAATATATATGTTATATATATCATACACAGTTGTATATTAGAGGTATAGGTGTAAACAAACTTAGGAAGATGCCACAGTTTGGAAAAGGTGCTTGCTTTATTTAAAAAAAAAAATCAATACAATTTCCCCACAGATCCATGATGTAAAATTCTATAATCAAGCCTTGTAGATTTGTAATTATGGTATGTCAGCTACATTTAAACAAGAGTGTTAAAAGATTGTTAAAGTTAAACTAACACAATTGCAGTGTGAATTGTCCTAGTCTCATTCTAATCTACTGGTGTCACTTTCATTTAATCAGAGGAAAACTATGGGCCAATGTCAGTGCTATTTCCAATGCCCTAACATTCTTTGTTCACATTGGATTTTAAGCCATTACCAATCTAAAATGGTTATAAAAAGATATATTTCAGAAAGCATTTTTAATGAATTAATTCATTCACCAGTGGACATTTTTAGCAGGCTTTATTGAAAATAAGTTGGCTTTAAAGTTATTAAATAACCTTTTATGTTAAATGAATGAAAACATTTTGTTCTTGCAGAAGAATTTCTTGAATTTACCATAAATACAGCTTAAGAAGAGAAAAACCCTTATTTTATAAACAGAAATCATACTTGGAAACTTATGGTCGACATATGTCATTTAGCTGAAATAACATATCAGCATTTAAAACATCAAGGCTATTTTTTTCTTCTGCTTTAATGAAAAATGGGGGAAAGACAGTATCTTCAAAAAATGGTATTGAGAAAACTGGACAGCTGCTACTTTCTCATACCATATACAAAAATGAACTCACTATGGATTAAAGACTTGAAAGTAATACCTGAAACCATAAAACTTCTAGAAGAAAAAATAAGCACTACGCTCTTTGACGTCAGTCTTAGCAAGATCTTTTTGGATTTGTCTCCTTGGGCAAGGGAAACAAAAACAAACAAATGGAACTAATCAAAGTAAACACCTTTTGCACAACAAAGCAAAACTATCAACAAAATGAAAAGGTCACCTACTCAACAGAAGGTATTTGCAAACATATATCTGATAAGGAGTTAATATCCAAAATACACAAAAAACTCTCATAACTCAAGATCAAAAACACAAACAACCTGATTAAAAAACAGGCAGAGTACCTGAATAGACATTTTTCCAAAGAAGATATACATATGGCCAACAGGCACAGGAAAAGATGCTCAACATCACTCATCATCAGGGAAATGCAAATTAAATCTACAATGAGATATCACCTCACACCTGTCAGAATGGCTAGTAGCAAAAAGAAAACAAATAACAGGGCTTCCCTGGTGGCACAGTGGTTAAGAATCTGCTCCGGGAAGATCCCATGTGCCGCAAAGCAACTAAGCCCATGCGCCACAACTACTGAGCCTGCGCTCTAGAGCCCACGAGCCACAACTACTGAGCCCACGCGCCGCATCTACTGAAGCCGGCACGCTCTAGAGCCTGTGCTCCGCAACAAGAGGAGCCCGCGCGCCGCAACGAAGAGTAGCCCCCGCTCACCGCAACTAGAGAAAGCCTGCGCATAGCAACGAAGATCCAACACAGCCAAAAATAATAAATATAAATAAATTTTAAAAAAGAAAACAAATAACAAATGTTGGTGAGGATGTGGAGAAAAAGGAACTCTTGTGTACTGCTGGTGGGAATGTAAATTGGTGCAGCCACTATAGGAAACAGTATGGAGATTCCTCAAAAAATTAAAAATAAAGCTACTATACAATCCAGCAATTCCACTCTTGAGTATTTACCCGAAGAAAACTAAAATACTAATTCAAAAAGATATATGCACTCCGATGTTCTCTGCAGCACTTACAACAGCCAAGATAGGGAAGAAACCTAAGTGCCCATGAACAGATGAATAAAGAAAATGTGATTGATATATATATTTATAATTACTTATACATACACACACAATGGAATATTAGCCATAAAGAAGAATGAAATCTTGTCATTTGTGACAACATGGATGGACTTAGAGGGCATTATCCTAAGTGAAATAAATCAGACAGAGAAAAACAAATACTATGTGATTTTACTTATATGTGGGATCTAAAGAACAAATGAACAAACATAACTAGACAGAAACAGAATCATAGAGAGAACAAACAGGTGGTTGCCAAAGGGGAGGCATGTGGGGGAGAAGAGAGAAATAGGTGAGGGAGATTAAGAGGTACAAACTTCCAGTTACAAAATAAATGAGTCACAGGTATGAAAGGTACAGTGTGAATACAGTCAATAATTATGTAACATCTTTGTATGGTGACAGATGGTAACTAGACTTATCATGGTGTTCATTTTGAAATACAGAAATGTCAAATTACTATGTTGTATATCAGGAACTACCACAGCGTTGTAGGTCAATTATACTTCAAAAACAAAAAAAACTCATAGGAAAAAAGATCAGATTTGTGGTTACCAAAGGTGGGGAGTGGGGGAGAAGGGGAATTGGATAAAAATAGTCAAAAAGGTACAAACTTCCAGTTATAAGGTAAATAAGTACTACTAGGTATGTAATGAACAACATGATAAATATAATTAACACTATATGTTACCATGAAAGTTGTAAGAGAGTAAATTCTGAGTTCAGATCACAAGGAAAAAATTTTTTTCTATTTCTTTAATTTTGTATCTATATGAGATGATAAATGTTCACTAAACCTATTGTGGTAATAATTTCATGATGTATATAAGTCAAATCATTATGTTGTATACCTTAAACTTATACAGTTGCTGTATGTCAATTATATCTCAATAAAACTAGAAGAAAAAAATCAATGCTGTATCTTCTACTTTAGAGAAAAGTATTTTCTAAATCACCAATAATTTAATACAGGAAAAAAAGCTTCTCTGTCGAAACTTCATATTTACAGGATGCATTTAAGTTCTAAGTAAAGTACAACATTCAATTCACAGTTGTACTATCAACAAATAGTCTCCAAATAATCACAGCACACACAAAACAGTGCTATGTTAGCTACTTACGTAAGTACTAATACGAATCACCCTGGTTTGCTTGGGACTTTCCCAACTTTAGCACTGTAGGTTCCATATCCTGGAAACCCTTCTGTCCCAGGTAAACCCAGACAACTAATGTCAGCGAGACATTGGGGGGCGGGAGGTGGGGGAGATTTACAGTTCTGCACTGGAGAAGAAGAAATTTGGAGTCATATCTGGTAACTCCTTGCTAGGGCTGCCAGATTAGCTGTGCCCAGTCACATATAAGTAGGTCTAGCAATCTGGAACATGGATTCAAATCTTTATTTTTATTTTTTCACACACACATACACACTTTATTAATTTATTTATTTACATTGAAGTATAGTTGACTTATAGTGTTGTGTTAGTTTCAGGTGCACAGCAAAGTGATTCAGATATACATATACATATATATGTTCTTTTTCAGATTCTTTTCCATTATATGTGATTACAAGATATTGAATATAGCTCCCTGTGCTATACAGTAGGCTCTTGTGTTTATCTATTTTATATATAGTAGTGTGTATATGTTAATCCCAAACTCCTAATATAAGCCCTTAAATTATCAAGGATGAACAAAAAGGAGGCTGTGATTATTTCAATAGAAAACTCGAGTAAATCTGACCTTGCTTAATACTGTCTGGCATTGATCATTCAATTAATCTCAGTAAACTTAGGTCAGGTGGCTATTCCATGCCAGGCACTGAAGACAGCAGTGAACAAGACAGTTTCGTCACTGATGTCACTCCCAGTCTCAAGGGAAGATAAGAAGATAAAGAAAAATATTCCAGTGATGTTGGTGTAATTTGGTAAAGGATATTCAGTCTCATTTGTTAAATATTTGTCAAACATCAAATCTTTAAAAACAGTCTGCAAGACCCAAACCTACCAACTAATACCCATTAACAAGGAGTCACATGTGAACACAGGCTGCTGCTTGAAGAAACTTGTATATTACCCAGCCCCTAGTGCACACATATCTCTAATTCACAGCCAGAATTAGCCCTAGAAAAACAATCCCATTGCAGGGGAGGAGATATTTGACAAGTCCTACGAGTCAGGAACTCAGTACCAAGTCAGACTCATTGCTGTCTAACTCTCACCTTACAAGCCATTCCTAGTAACTGGACTCTCCTGTTTCTAGGGGTCTAACCTCTCTCTTGAAATCTATTTCAGGAAATCAGATCCTTTGCCTTTGTTCCCATGTGAAATAACAAAGTTTCTCTAGGACTAGAGCACTGTGAGGCTTCTGCCTATTTCCTTAGGGTCTAAAATCACCATTTTGCCAACATGCTGAAATGCGCATCTTCCACTCATTGTTTGATCTCTCAGTTGCCAAATACCACCTTTTATTTATTGCCTGTTTCCATACTCCAGTAATATTCCATCTGCCTGTCCACATTTCTTTCTAAAACCCACTACAGGGAACTTTCAGATCACCTGAAGTATTTTAGCAGATTTGATTAGACGCTAAACTCTAAGAATCTACCCTCCCAAGCACACAGCCTACCCAAACTGAACTCTAGGACTAACACCTAGAATATATTTCTAAATGGTTCTGAACTCCTGGAAAGAAAACTGAAGGAATTCTGGGCTTGAATGACTTTAAATCTCTTTTTCCAAATAAAAGTTGTTACTTCTGAAGATAAATGAGGTGATGGGAAATGAACATCTTGACTAGAAAAAAGGTGCTGAGAACAGAAACTGAATTTGAGACCACTGCTTTAAGAAACCAATGCACAGAATGCCGTTCACAAAACCAAGAACATGTCTGAATCATGAAACTAACTGAGAAGTCTTTGAAACTAAATTTGGAGGAGAAAAAATGCATACCTTTTTATTATAAAAAATGTTTAATATATATAGATAAGAATATAATGAAGACCCATGACCATTCATCCCCAACAATTATTAACGTGTTGCCACATCTGCCTCATCTATTTTTTTCCTTTGCTGAAGTATAATGTAGAATTTTAAAAAAAACAGGATACTAAGGCAGAAGATGGAAGGAGTCAGAGTAAAATAGCTTTCAGGAGAATGTAACAGGAGAATAGGGAACAATATTTATGGATTTAGAGAGTTATCTACCAAGGCAAAATGTGAGTAATAAGCAGCTAAAATAGAAATTTTAGGTTTTTTAAAAACCATCTCATTTCAGTATATATGGGAAAGCTCTACACCAAAATGTCAACAGAAAAGCCATGAAAAAAATGTACAGTAGGCATTTCCATTAATTTATAAGCAATTTGAGATATTATGAAGTAAATTATGAGGGGATTTCATAAAAATGATAAATTTACTTATGTATGAAGAATCAAAATTAGTGTGATAATGCTCTATTATTGAAATAAAATGAAAACAAAACTTTACTTCCAAGCAGTTTCCATAAGTACTTAAAAATTTTTGAAAGCCTGAAAACTTAAATTATTATCTAAATGAGTGTGTCTTCCCACAAATAACAAATGCTGGTGAGGATGTGGAGAAAAGGGAACCCCTGTACACTGTTGGTGGGAATGTAAATTGGTGCAGCCACTATGGGAAACAGCATCGAGGTTCCTCAAAAAACTAAAAATAGAACCACCATATGATCCGGCAATTCCACTCCTAGGTATTTATCTGAAGAAAATGAAAACACTATTTCGAAAAGATACATGCACCCCCATGTTCACAGCAGCATTATTTACAGTAGCAAAGCTATGGAAGCAACCTAAGCGTCAGTCAACTGATGAATGGATAGAGAAGATGTGATATACGTACACACACACACACACACACACACACACACACACACACATATACCCATGACAGAATACTACTCAGCCATAAAAAAGAATGGAATTCTGCCATTTGCAACAACATGGATGGACCTACAGGGTATTATGCTTAGTGAAGTAAGTCACACAGGGAAAGACAAACACTATATGTTATCACTAATATGTGGAATCTAAAAAATAAAACACACAAATGAATATAACAGATCAGAAACTGACTTACAGATATAGAGAGCAAACTAGTAGTTACCAGTGGGGAGAGGGAAGGGAATGGGGTAGAATAGGGGTAGGGGATTAAGAAGTACAAACTACTACATATAAAATAAATAATCTACAAGAATATATTGTACAGTACAGGGAATATAGCCAATATTTTATAACTTAATGGAGAATAATTAATAAAAATTTTGAATCACTGTTATACACCTGAAACTAATATTGTAAATCAACTATACTCAATAAAAAAGTCATTTCTCATGACTTTCCCTCTAAAGCACTCTTCATTATACCCTGGTACTTCTGCCAAATAGATTTATGAAAATGACATAACCAAAGTAAGTCTAACAAAAGTGAAAACAGAACTTGGGGGTAATAGGGCAAATTATATTTTCAGTTACACATCTCAACTCCCCTTCTATTATCACACGTTTTAAAAAATACTCTTCTGGGGGGCACTGTAGCTTAAAACAAAAGGTTGTAGATCAGAAACCCTAGTGCTTTTCCCTGCTCTGCCACTAACTAGCACAGTGACCCCGGACAAGTTTACTTTTCCTATTTTAACTTCATTAAACCTCAGTTTCTCATCTGTAAAATGGGAATACAAACCATAGTATTAGTTAACATTTACTAGTACTTACCACATACTGTTAAACGGAAGAGCAGGCATTTTTTGGAACAACTGCACGAGGCGGGTACTTACTCCATTTTACAAACCAGGAAACTGAGGCACGGTGCAATGTAATATATTCAAAAATACATAATATATGGCAGAATCAGGACTGGAATCCAAGCAGTCTCACTTCAGAAAAGGCTGTACATTTCACTACTACTCATCCTATCTCCTTACCGCCTTAACAATAATGACAGCTTCTGGAAAGCACAGTGCAATGCTGTGCTAAGCCGCGGAGGCAATATCTTAAAAAGTGAATTTATTCTCCCCTTTGCCTTGTCCTTCCTCTGGTGAAAATATCAACACAGGGAGGAAAGGTGGGCAGAGGAATAAGCCAGAGAGCTAGGATTAGACATGTTTACTGCCAAATAACCTGCTTCTTCAGAAGGCTGTTCATCTTTTCTCTTGGAATGCCTCATCAAAAAGTTTCATCTTTTGGGGTCTGAACAATAAAGGCCTAATAAGCACTCCAGGGTCTCACAGCAGTGAGAACGACGGCGAATTACAGGACTGGCCTACACAGGATAGTTACTTGAACAGCACCCCACAAGCTCCGGGGCGAGCCTCGGGGAAGCTAGCCGGGGAGTGAGGCCACAGAAGTTTGTCGAGTGTGCTGGAAGTTCACGCCGCAGGTCTTCAGACTGCGAGTCCCGCCTGCCATGTTAGATGACAGGGCGCCCGCGAGGTCCCATTTCTAATGAGGGCCGGGCTCGCAGCGACCCCCTAAACTTCACAACGGGCTCGCGCGTCCACGTGAGCGCAGGTAATGGACCGGAAGCGCCCCCCACCAGCCAGGTTCCGCAGGGAGACCCGGGCGGCGCACTCGGAGATACGACCCCAGCCCGCCCCGCCCTCGAGAGCCGGACCGCCGCCCCTCTGCCTCCCCGACTGCGGGCGCCGGAGGGGTGGGGCCGCCGCGACCTTCACCGCTCCGCGGCTGGGTTTTGGAAGGGGCAGGCGCGGGGAGGGGAGTGCCCCGGTCCGGTGACTTGGGCACCTGCGCGCCCCCTCCGTTCCCGCCTCGTCGCCACCGGCCGCGGCGCCCCAGTTGAGGCCTGGAGTCCGGGGCCCAGCTCGGGCCTGCGCTCCGCCCGGCCTCTCGGGCCGCCAAGGGGCGAGGAAGAGGAGGCGGCGGCAGCTGCGCCGCTCGTGGCTCCTTACCGCTTCACCACGCCGGTTTTGATCTTGATCTGCCTCACGCGAGGATCGGCCATGGTCCCTCGAGCGCCGCGGGAATGAGTGGCGGAGAGCCGGGTAACCGTTGAGGGAGACTAAGCGAAGGAAGCGGGTCTGTAGGCGTAGCCGGCGCTGGCCGGCGCGCATGCGCACACTCCGGCGCGGCGCGGGAGCCATGCTGGCGCTGCCGCCACACCCGCTGGGCGTGGGTCTAGGGTCGCGAGCCAAGGGCGGGTTACCACTCACCCACCTCCAGCGAGTTTCCCGCTCGCAGAACCTGGCTTGTCTATCTCAAGTAGCCCTCCTTTTTATTCTTGAACAGCCCTCCTCTTAGTGTGAATACAAGTTACACTTTTCCCGGTCTCCACAGCCCAGGCGTTTGGGGAAACTTGTGTCTCCCCGGATAGACTGGTTTGGCCATGACATTGCTTTGCGAGATTATCCGCTGAAAGGACGGAGTGACCTAAAAATTGAAGATATTTTCGGTGTCATTATCTTATGTCAAATGGGGTAAAATGATGCAGGTTTAAAGAAATAAACTACCGTCATGCACGCAGTTAAGAAAATCCTTACCCTACACCTCAGACCTCTGCAAACAATGTTTGTGGATAAATGCACCTAACAAAAAAAACGACTATAGGACTTATCCAAAAATCATTACCTCTAGTAAATCTTAAATATCCAACTTACAAAAATTGTGTGGCATAAAAAAGCTTGGGCTTCGTGGTCAAACAAACCCACTGACCTTTGGTATTAAAGGGGTTTTACCCTTTAATAGCTAACTGACACTAGGCACATAGGACACTTAACCTCGCTGCTGAGGTTTTTGCCTTGTATGCAAAATAGAAATAATGTCCACTTTACAGAGTAGATATGAAGGTTAAAGCTCAACGCCTGACATAATACTCAACAGCTTTTGACTATTTTATATTTTCAAAAAATGTGTCTATTGCATAAAATGAAACAAACCTCCAGTGAGCCCTGGCAACCTCTTCCCGGCGGAGTCCCCCAAGGAACGCAGGGCAGAGCCTCCTTCCTTTTATAGTTTCTTGGTATCATTCTTAAAGGCCTCTCTTTACCCTTCCCTACACTTGATTCACTCCTTCTGGCTTTTGTGACTAGCTCTGGACAGTTCAAGACCCTGACAGTTCAGGAACCTTAGTATAAATCCAAGATCAAAACCCACCTCCTGGAGAAAGTCTACCACGACTGACCCCTGCCCATTTAATGCTCCCTGGATACTTTGGAATCACCCAAAATTAATTTTTATTTTTGGTATATTTCTTTTTTAAAAAAACAAATTTATATAGTTATTGGCTGTGTTGGATCTTCGTTGCTGCATGCGGGCTTTCTCTAGTTGCAGCGAGCAGGGGCTGCTCTCGCGGGCTTCTCATTGCGTTGGCTTCTCTTGTTGAGGAGCACGGGCTCTAGGGCGCGTGGGCTTTAGAAGTTGTGGCACGCAGGCTCAGTAGTTGTGGTGCACGGGCTTAGCTGCTCCGCGGCATGTGGGATCTTCCTAGACCAGGGATCAAACCCGTGTCCCCTGCACTGGCAGGCGGATTCTTAACCACTGAGCCACTAGGGAAGCCCTATTTTTGGTATATTTCTTTTAAAAACTATTGTTTGAGTCCTTCACGAGGGTGTGCTCACTCTCTTCATTGGGTTATAAACATCTTTAGAGGCAAGAATCTTGTCTTCTATAAATCTTCCTCTCCTAACGTCCACCTGTGTTCTGTACACAGCAGGTGTTAAATTCAGTAAATACTGTCATCTGACTGGTTGGCACACTGAAATAAACTTCAGGTGACACAGCAGACCTATGAAATACTGGGGGGTGGCGGGGCGGGGGAGGTCAAAACAAAACAAAACAGAAAAACCAACAGACTCAACACAGCAAAATGCTACAAACAGGAATCCAGTAGATCATTAATATAAAGTTACTGGGCAACCTCTTAAGGCAAAGAAAAAACAGCAGTGAAACCCACACACCAAAAGATGGTGCTGATAGGGCTCTTGCTATTGTCAAGGATCTTCCTTTAGTCAGGCAACAAAAGCCTTGTAACTCTTCATGCTTTCCTTTTTGCCTTGGTTTCCAGAACCTTAGAGCTTAGTTTTGCACTGATTTGCAGGATTTCCCTCAGCCTAGGTTTTTTGATGTAAATACCTAATATCTCCCCAAACCCCCAACTCTACCTCCACCCATTTGCTTTTTTTCTCTTTGTTTTAATGATTTCTATGTGTGAACCAGTAATACATAAATGTAACATACCAGCCAAAAGACCTGTATATTTCGATATTTATACGAATGTCTATCCTACCGTATTCTTAGTTTCCTATTTAGAACCTCCCAGATGACTTATTTATTTATTTATTATTTTTTATTTTTTTCTTTTGGTACGCGGGCCTCTCACTGTTGTGGCCTCTCCCGTTGCGGAGCACAGGCTCCGGACGCGCAGGCTCAGCGGCCATGGCTCACGGGCCCAGCCGCTCCGTGGCATGTGGGATCTTCCCGAACCGGGGCACGACCCCGTGTCCCCTGCATGGGCAGGCGGACTCTCAACCACTGTGCCACCAGGGAAGCCCTGACTTATTTATTTAACAAACACTTTGTATGGGGCTTAATAAGGGATACCACTGTATCCCAGCATGTAGCAATGCCTGGCATATAGTCAGTACTCAATAAATATTTCTTGAATGAATAAATGCTGCTTTAAAACTCTTTTTTTCCACTTAACAATATGTCATGGAGCCTTCTCATTTCAGCAAAAGAGCTACTAAGATAATCTGAAATATCTTATCACCCCCCGCCTCACACACACACATACCATTTTTCTCTGCGCCTTGCTCCTTTGGGTCTGGACTTTGAGGAGGTAAACCAACAAGAAGTCATTTTTGTTAGTATGGGAGAGGAGGGCTAACCATAGGAGGCCTGCAACATCTAGGCAGGGAGATGCCCTAGGGTATTTGGAATAGAAACTATGTACGCTGCATTTCTCACTGTTTGACACTCTTCTGTCCTGTTATCCATAAACCGTAATTGAGTTCTGTTTAAGTATTCCAGCCTGGCCTCAGGTGACCTATAGGAATGACTCTGTAGGGGACTCTCTAAGGGATAAGTTTATTAACATTCGAGATTGAGGGTTAAAGAGATCTGAGAGATCCTCAGGACTGGGTGAATCTAGTAGAATGAGAGGAAAGTCTAGCCATCTCATCTGTGAGTGGCAATTCTCCATTGCTAATAATCTTAGATGGTTGAGGTAATATTTTATTAAAGAATGCTGCAGATTCCCTTACAAATACAGGTTGTTTTCCCCACACACTTACAGAGCTATAAATTTAGTCTCACCATCCCTTCATGTCATTCTCTTCCAATTGACTCCAAGCTCCTCAAGATTAGAGACCACATCACATTCATCTTAGTCTCCCCAGCAGGAAGCTTCATGCCTAATGGCAAGTAGATGCACAGTATTTGCTGAGTTAAATAAAAGTCAAATATGGGACTGAGATAGATTTCTAATTTTGATGAAAGCAAGAGACCGGCCATGTTTTTATCAACAGTACTTCTTTGTTTAAGTAATCTCTCCAGGGTGTCTTCTCCAGCTGGCCATCTTGTTTTATGAAATGAAATTACAACATCAGAGCAACTGCACACTAGGCCCCATAGCCCTAATAAATGTTGTTTTAAGCCACTAACTTTGAGGTAATTAATTCATTATGCATCCATAGATAACTAGTACAAAGGTTATGCATGGGCTCCTTTTCATCAAGGCTGATCTAGCTACTACTACTGCTGAATAGCTAACCTGCCGGCAGTAAAGACCAATTTTGACCTCTTGATATGGCACCATTCCAAGAGAAGATTATCTGGTGGCAGCTTGATTATCTGGTGGACCCCTTCCACCCTGGAAAGTACAGTGTAGCAGCCATCGGTTTATACCACTCAGGTCTACCTTCAAGAGAAACTTCTGTGGGGAGCATAGTTGACTGTCAGCCTTAAAGTTCCACAACTTTGGATTCACATATTTACCCCAAGTCCATACTTCCATCCCAGCCAATTATTGAGCTAGTAGAGGTACTAAAGCCAGATGATTCCTCTATGGGAAACCTTTACTTGGGAACTCCCTATCGACCTGGTCAAGATTTTATAAGAACTGCATTGCAGTCTGAAGCTTTTTCTACCCAATCTTTCCTTCCTCTTTCTTATTACAGGTGTCAGACCACCTGCTTTGCAGTCTGAAGGTTCTCCCTGCCACTTCTGCTCTCTCCCACCACATTCTTCACAGATGTTTCCTCCAATAAATTCTTGTGTGTCTAATTCCTATCTTGGCATCTGCTTCTTGAAGGGTCTAAAATGACACAGGCAATGATTTATCCTTATCAGAATTGACATCTATTCCAGATAT
Source organism: Lagenorhynchus albirostris (assembly GCF_949774975.1). NCBI lineage: Eukaryota > Metazoa > Chordata > Mammalia > Artiodactyla > Delphinidae > Lagenorhynchus > Lagenorhynchus albirostris. The sequence goes on from NC_083097.1 coordinate 61,234,828, forward strand.
GGATTTGTTTAATGACATGGTAAATTCATGACTCAACATTGCCTAAGATCAAAGGAAATGTAACAATGAGACCACAGAATCCACTGGTCTTATCATATGCCCCATCACCTAGAAGCAACCAGCTTAATAGAAAATAGAATGGCCTGTTAAAGACTCAGCTAAAGTGACAATTCAGGGATAGTACACTTGGGATTGGGGCACCATTCTCCAGGATACGATATATGTACTGAACTAATAGCTGACATATTGTCTCTCAATACATAGAATACATGGAATGGAACCAAGAAACCAAAGGATGGAAATAGGATAGGGACCTTTCACCATCACATCCAGTAATCCACTTGTGGAATCTGTTCTTACAGTAATCCATGCCACCTTAGGCTCTGTTAGATTAGAGGCCCTAGTTCCATGGAGAATGCTTCTATGATAGGCAATAGCAAGAATTCCATTGAACCTGAAGCTATGCCTACTATTTGATTGCTATGGACTTTTCATATGAGTGGATCATCACGCAAAAAAAGAACTTACTAGTAGTGGAACTTGATCCCAAATTCCATAAAGAACAAGGGTTGCAACTTCACATGATGCAGAGAAGAGTGTCTGGAATTTAGGGCATTCATTAGGAGTATTGCTGTAAGTCACTAAGTTTATGGTGATTTATTACAGCAGCAAGAGGAAACTAAAACACCCACTGTGGACTGATGTCACCTCCTGTGGCCCAGCCTTCTTTTCTCTCCCGAACAGTGTTTCTACCAACCCATAAAGGTCAGCCGGGGCATTAGTCATACCACTTCTATGACCGAATGCATAACTCTTCTTAGGAAGCTGTGGAGAAAGGTCAGGTTTCAACAGAGTCTACTAATGGTAAACATACGCACACCCTATAATCCACAAATTCTTCTCCAAGTACAAATGCTTATGTTTCCAAAAAGACATGTACAAGAATGTTAAGGGAGGACTATTTACAACAGTCAGAAACTGTAAACAACATAACTCTGTGGCTTCCCTTTTCACTCTCTGAATGGTATGTTAGATGAACAGAAGTTCTTGATTTTAGATTTAGATTTTAGTAGTCCAGTGACTACATTCTTCCCTTTATGGTGAGTGCTTTTTGTATTATATTTAAGAAATCTTTGTCTACATACATCATGAAGATAGTATCCTATGTTTTATTATAGAAGACTTTTTTTTTTTTTTTTTTTTTTTTGCCGTACGCCTGCCTCTCACCGCTGTGGCCCCTCCCGCCGCGGAGCACAGGCTCCGGACGCGCAGGCCCAGCGGCCACGGCGCACGGGCCCAGCTGCTCCGCGGCATGTGGGATCTTCCCGGACCGGGGCACGAACCCACGTCCCCTGTATCAGCAGGCGGACCCCCAACCACTGCACCACCAGGGAAGCCCAGAAGACTTATTTTTTTACCTGTCACATTTAGATCCACATTCCACTAGAATTTATGTATGGTGTAAGTAGAAGTCAATATTAAATTTTTTACCATGTGAATTGATCACTATTTAAAGCCTTCCCCATACTATGTTTTCTGCTTTATTTATAAATTGTTAAGGGCATCTATGGTAGATACTATTAACTGGCTTACTAAACACTCATTCCCCAAACTCTTCTTCTTACCTGTTTCCACTGTAGGGCTTATTCTCTCAACCTTCCTTGCAGCTAGAGGTGGTGAGTTAGATATAACTGGAAACAGGTAGGTGGTTGATGGAAATGCTTTGGATTTCTTGATAAAAGGAACAAATACAGGCAACTGCCCCTTTCCCACTTCTTCAATGAAAGTAGATGGAAGAACTGGACTTAAAACATCCACCTCTCAATCATGAGGAAAAGACAAATATTTCAGAGATACCAGTCATGACATCACTGAGCTGCTGAGCAAAAGCCAGTGGCTGTCCCTAGTCATCTTATGTGAGAAAAACAAATCCTTACATATTTAACTACTGTTTATGAGATTTCTGTTACTTGCGGCCCAAAGGAATTTCTAACTAATACAAAATCCATTAGAACTCCATGTGTATGTCTTTGTTTGGGAGCGGGGGAAGATATAGCCATTGGATCTTTGGAAGAAAGATGCCTATGAAAACAAAAATCTCTCCAATTGTGGCTTTCATAATGTGCTGTATTATCATTGTATGCATGTATTAAACATGCAACTTAAATGGCCACAGGTCACAGAGTATGGAGGTCGGAAGGCGGCATGTTTTAGACAACAGGAGTTCTACACAGGCATCGAGAGAATATTATCCTTTTGTCAGTGACTTACAGAGGGCCCTATTTACAGCTGAACAGGTATCTGATATAACAATTCATTGCTCTGACACATATTGCAATCATGATGTGCAGTTTTTAATGCATCATGTTACATTAGCTCAGCCTATGGTCTAATACCGTGTAACATAAATTTTGCCAAAAGGAATGACATTACATGACACTGACTTTTAAAAGACACACACTATTTTTTCAGATCACATACCTTTTACCCATGAGTGCCCAAGTCAAAAATCAAGCTGGCAGACAAAAGTGGCATGAATGTGTAGCCTCAAAGCAGCATATATATCTTGAGTAGTTTTGCACATTTCTACCTGTAGTCAATGATTCCATTCCATTTTTATGTTGAAATGCATGAGCAACATTAATGGACCTTTTTTTTGTCACCTGAAGTACGACTTTTATTCAGGGTCAATCAAGAGAGACCTGGAAGGTGTTTTTGGATTACACGCTATAGATAAAATCTTTTTGTGTGTTTATCATGAGCTCTCTGACTGTTCTATTTGAAACTCTTACCAAAATATTTATGACTATTTTATTTGTATCATATCTCGGACACATTATTCCTTTCAGTAAGATATTTTTCTTAGGTGTGAAATATTTTCAATTGTCATTATATATTCTTTTTTTGATATTAATTAGAAGCACAAAAAACAAGATAAGGTTTTTGGACAACATATTACAGTTTCTAGATTACTAAAAGAATATTCTAAATACTGGGTCACAAAGATCCATTCATACAGGTTTTTTAATTTAAATTATTTACTTCTTTTTTTTTAATTTACTTCTTTTTGAAATTATCTTCTAACAGAATTTCTTGTCCATTACAGTAAACTACTTAAGGCCTAGAGAATTCTTCTTGTGTTACAAACCTAAAGTAAAAAGAAAAAATTAAGCTATCAAAACTATGAAAACTATCAAAAGCTATCAAAACTATGAAAACTTACTAGAATTCTGCAGAATAGTCTGCTAATGGGAAGGGAGTCTGTGAAATGGCTTTTCCCCTAGTATTTTAAGGTAATAAAAAGATATTACTTCTTAATTGAGGAGAGGAATTTCAACTTCCACAACTTCAATTCTAACATTACTACCCTAATATATATATATATATATATATATATATATTTTTTTTTTTTTTTTTTTTGCGGTACGCGGGCCTCTCACTGTTGTGGTCTCTCCCGTTGTGGAGCACAGGCTCCGGACGCACAGGCTCAGCGGCCATGGCTCACGGGCCGAGCCGCTCTGCGGCATGTGGGATCTTCCCGGACCGGGGCACGAACCCGTGTCCCCTGCATTGGCAGGCGGACTCTCAACCACTGCACCACCAGGGAAGCCCTACCCTAATATTTAATTACTGTATTGTTATTTAATTATTACTACAATTATTTCTATTCCCTTATTACCATATTTTTTGCACACCCTTGTGTGGGTGTGATTGCCATTTAACCATGTAGTTGTGATTTTTAAGAATTCTTTTAGTATAAGAGTTATATGCTTCCAAACAGATAACTAATAAGAACCTGCTGTATAGCAGAGGGAACTCTATTCAATACTCTGTAATGGCCTATATGGGAAAAGAATCTAAAAAAAAAACAGTGGATATATGTATACGTATAACTGATTCACTTTGCTGTACTGAAAATGACAAAACATTGTAAATCAACTATACTACAACAAAAAAATTTTTTTTCAAAAGAACTAACCGCCCCCCACCCGCCATCCCCAGCAAAGAGTTATATGCTTCCAAGTGATATGGAAGCTTTAGAGTGGATAGAACTTAACCAATTCTCCTTGGCTTTTTAGCCACACAAGAAATCATAGTAACAGAATTCAATAATAACCTTGGTTAAATACAGTAAAACAACTGGAAGTCTAATATGACACCAAGTAACCAGTAATTAATGATTAATTTTTTTCCCACTTTTTACTCAAATGTTTTGGTATTTAGTCACACAGTGACTGCTCCTGAAATGATTAAAAGCAGGAACTGGGGCCTCAGTGACACATTCTTACTGGAAAACCTTGAGCAATTTACTAATTCTCTCTGAGACTCAGTTTCCTCAACTGTAAAGTGGAGATAAAATATCTGCCACATAGGGTTGTGGTGGACGTGAAACTTGTATAAGACAATGTATGTGAAGGATTTAGCACAATGCCTGGCACATCATAGATACTCAATAAATGGTAATTATTGTTATTATCTTAACTCATGTGGGAAAAGAAAAAAATTATCCAGAATTGATGCTCTTTATTAAAATTATATTATGGAACAAGTTTATTATTTTTTTTAGTGAACTAGCAAAGGATTCCAAAGCAAACGAGATATAAATATTATTGGACTAATCTTCTACTACAAACAGTAAAGGAAAGGAATCCTCACACGTTAAATTTATTATTGGCAATTTGCATTATTAAAATATCCTTTCAATGAATACATTTAAAATATTCTGTGTAAACTGTGTATTTATGCCTATCAGGTTTAATGCCAGCTATATACCTTTGGAAAAGGTATAAACTTTTAATTTTTCTTCTGAAAGGCTTTAGGTACGATAAAATGCAATAATGTAAAAAAAAATGCAACAATGTAAATAAAGATACAATTCTTAACATGTAGTAAGTACTTAATAATGATAATTGTTATTATTTCCAAACAAGGCAGAGTCTATGCACATGAACTTTCATCACTCTGAAGGGCATATTATATATTTTTAAAATACTTATAACAATATTTAAAATAGTGACACTTAATTCAGCCTATATTTTTCTTCTAGCGCAGAAAAAAAATTCAGGTAAGAAAACTGCAAAAAGGTAAAGGAAAACAAAGATGAAAATCAATAAAATTACAGAAAAGGCATTATTAGTGTTCAATTCTTTATTTAAAGAATGAGAATCATCTTTGCCAAACCATTGGAGAACAAACACTGGGAATGCAATATTGTTTAACTCACATTAACTAAAAAGTAGTGCCTACAAGTAAAGACTGATATATAATTTAAGTTGTTTGCACTATTACACACAGTGGAATTTTGCTTTCCTTTCTTTATAAAAGTTAATTTCCGTAAGTAACGATGGAAAGAAAAATCAGTTTTACAAAAACTGCTTTGTAAGTGGTTGGTGAAGTTTGCTTGGATACCACATTAATCAAAGCAACTATGTTTTAACTGTTCTAACAGGAATGAAAAATAGTAGGGGAGAATAGTAGGGGAAAACATTCAAGACGCCTTGTCTTTCTGGACCATAATGTAGCTCTCAGCTACAAAATGATAAGAGTATGCGGTATGGACACTTTGTGAATTATTCAAAAGGAGAAAGGGAAGCTTCAGCGGAAACTACCAGCTCCCAGTGGCTGTTGCAAACTGTTTCAGCTGGACACTCACTGTGCCCTTTAAACTTTCTTTCTTTCTTTCTTTTTTTAATAAAGTTATTTATTTATTTGGCTGTGTTGGATCTTCGTTGCCGCGCGCAGGCTTTCTCTAATTCCATTGAGCGGGGGTTTCGCGGGGGTTACTCTTCGTTGTGATGCATGGGCTTCTTATTGTGGTGGCTTCTCTTGTTGCAGAGCACCGGCTCTAGGCACGTGGGCTGCAGTAGTTGCGGCATGAGGGCTCAGTAGTTGTGGCGCACAGGCTTAGTTGCTTCGCGGCATGTGGGATCTTTCCGGACCAGGGCTCGAACCCATGTCCCCTGCATTGGCAGGCGGATTCTTAACCACTGAGCCACCAGGGAAGTCCCTAAACTTTCATTATCTGCGTTTTTGATTTTGCAACCAATTGGAAATTGATATAAAACTACAAAGACAAAACGAGTGAAAAACACAGATGAATTTAATATAAAGCTAGGAGCTGAAAGAAAATGGAGGGCAGGAGTGATTTGAAAAAAGGAAAGAAAAAAGGGTAGAAATACATTTGGGGTTAAATTGGTCCAAAGGGTGTGCTCAAGGTACTATAACCTTACTGAATCTATTAGTTCTATCTGTTACAAAGAGAGGAATGTTGACGTCTCCTACCATAACTGCAGATACATCTCTTTCTCCTTGCAGTTCTGCCAACTTTTCCCTTGTATATTTTGAAGCTCTGTTATTGGGTGCATTCACATTTAGGACTGTTATGTCTTCTTGGTGAATTAACTCTTTTATCAGCCTGTAATGTCTCCCTTTATCCTTGGTGATTTTCTGTGCTATGAAGTCTACTTTGTCTTATCTTAGTACAGTCACTCCCTATTTCTTTTGATGAGTGTTCATATGGTATATCTTTCTCCATCCTATTACTTTAACCTACTTATACGATTATATTTGAAGTGAGTTTCTTGTAGACAACATATAGTTTGGTCTTGTTCGTTTACTTTTTTGCTGACCATTCTATCTCTGTCTTTATCTGATGTATTTAAACCATTTACATTTTTTTAAAAAACATTTATTTATTTATTTATTTGGCTGCACCGGGTATTAGTTGCAGCACACGGGATCTTCATCGTCGGTGTGGGATCTTCAGTTGTGGCATGCGGGATCTTTAGTTGTGGCATGGGAACTCTTAGTTGCAGCATGTGGGATCTAATTCCCCAGCCAGGGATCAAACCCAGGCCCCCTGCATTGGGAGCACGGAGTTTTAGCCACTGGACCACCAGAGAAGTCCCCTAAGCCATTTACATTTAATGTAACTATCATATGGTTAGATTCAGGTCAACCACTTTATTATTTATTCTTTGTTTGTCCCCTTCATTTTTGGTTCCTCTGTTCCCCATCTTACCTTTGCTGTCTTCCTTTAGATTATTTGAATATTCAGTATTTCATTTTAATTGATCAATTGTCATTTGGGCTATATCTCTTTGTGTGTGTTTGTATGTGTGTGTGTGTGTGTGTGTGTGTGTGTGTGTGCTCCAGGGGTTTTAATACATATAGCTAACCATTTATAGTCTACTCAGAGCCAGTATTTTACCACTTTAAGTAAAATGCAGAAGCCTTACAACCATATTAGTCCCTTTGTTTTCCCACTTTTATGTTACAGTGGTCATATGAACTACATGTCACACACAGAAAATGATGTCTAGACGTCTGGTGTCTTGGGAGGTAATTTACATTTGAAAAAAAGAGGGTTATTAAGATGACTATGTGAATGAGGTAAGACAAAGATTAGAATGGAGGTTTTACTGATGGTAGTGTTAAGACTGTAGTAAGGAATCAGGAGTTAAAATACTTTAGATATGCAATGTCATTTGATTCAAATATCTTTGGTGTGGTGCTTGGGAAAGGGAAGGGTGTGGGTGATGGGGAAGGTTGCATATTTTGTAATCATAGTCCTCAAAAAGGCCTACGACTGGGACTTCCCTGGTGGCACAGTGGTTAAGAATCTGCCTCCCAACGTAGGGGACACAGGTTCGATCCCTGGTCCGCGAACATCCCACATGCCGCGGAGCAACTAAGCCTGTGTACCACAACTACTGAGCCTGCGCTCTAGAGCCTGTGAGCCACAACTACTGAGCCTACGTGCCACAACTACTGAATCCCGCGCGCCTAGAGCCCATGTTCCCCAACAAGAGAAGCCACCGCAATGAGAAGCCTGCGCGCCACAACTAGAGAAAGCAACAAAGACCCAACGCAACCAAAAATAAAAATTAATTAATTAATTTTTGAAAAACGCTTACAACTATTTGGCTGCTTTCATATATTATTAATAATGAAATACTTTCTAGAGAAAAAAGGTGCAGGGAGCAATTTCTCTGAAATAGGTGATAGTTGGCTCAGTGCAGAAGCACAAAAACAGACAGTTATTTCAATAAACCCTGCACTGAGCTACATCTGTGTTACCTAGACCTGTGATGGAGGGAGGTTCCAGATTTCAGGGAAGATTAAGGGAATTTATTTATTTATTAATTATCACTAGCCATAAGCTAGTGATCAGCTGGTAAGGTAATTCTGCTTCAGAAGCTTTCCTTTTCAAACTGGGATATACTAAACAGATCCAAAGTAGCTACCTTTATCAGCAATATTCAGCAATCCAAGCCTGAATAATTACACAAAGCCAGGATTTTTAAATTTGAATTTTGGTTTAAGCCTTAGTACTGCTTATTTCTTTGACATACCAGCTAAACTGTTTCTTCTCTTGGAGACAACTTTTGGCTACAGACTGTTCAAAACTTGTCCTTGAGTTGTTTTTCCTTTGCCCTCCGGCTGCCCCAGAACCCTCCCAGAAGAAAGCAATTGTTAAGCCATGCACTCTTCCCCTAGAATATCCTTTCAAGCTTTTCCTCAAGCCAAAATAACAACCTTTTGACAACTCAGCTCTAAGAAAGCCCCAGAGTAAGCACTCAATACTATGGAAACAATCATCTGACATCATTCCAGTAAATCCATCTTTGAGCTATGCAGTTTGTTTTACTGTAATGGTGTTATTTTGGGATTTATTGGCTTCCAGAACTAAGAAAAAGACATAGAAGCACTGTGAACAACTGCTCAGTTATAAAGGGGGAAAAAATCAAATACCTACAAAATGTACCACTCTATTGTTCATTTATTTCTTCTAGTTTTCTTCCTATTTTGACAGGTTATTTGATGTGAACTCATCTTGGTTTTGGTTTTTTTGCAAATCATATATATAAATTCTGAGATATGAGTAAATATCTTCTTGCCAATTTCAATAAAAGAAAGAGCAGAAAAATTGCAGCCCATATACATCTGTATCATTCAAGATACAGTCAATAGACAGAAACCATACCAGTTACTAGAACAGAGGCAATATAATTGTTATCTAAACTAAGTAAAGAAAAAGGCAAAATGAGGTGTCACAGAGGTAGCAGCTGTGACAAGCATTTACCAGCCCTAGAACTGGGGAACGAAGAAAGGGAGTTGGAATTATTAAAACTTAGGAGCTCAGAGGAGGAAGCTGACCTTGGAAAAGAGGATCTCAGTCAGCTTACACAGGTATCTCTGAGAAGGCAGGATGAATTTGGTTCTGCAACGTTGAGAACAACTCAAAACTGAATTGAGCTGCTGCTATAGGAAGGAACTGAGGCTGTTGGGATTTAAAAAAAAAAAAGGTGATGCTAGTGTGATGTGATGCTCACAGAAATAGGGAACGTTCAGGAAGTACAGGAATGTGCAAGTCCCTTCTTCCTCCTCTAGCATTACAGGCTCCCTGACAAAGAAGAAATGTAGTTTTCAGAATTCTAGACCCAGTATCATGTTGCAAAGTATAAAAGGGTGGGTTTGGACGTGAGAGATAAAAACTTAATCAATAAGTGAACGTTTCAACAACTTATTCAAATTGCACTGAAATTAAGCAAGGTGAAGACATCAGATAGATTGGCTGGCTGCTGCTGAGGGGCTCTCAGGGAATCGCCTTGGAAGTGTTCCCTTCATCCAGGATTTGGTCCTCAGCTTTGCAGGTCCAGAAACTCAACTTTGTCAGAGCACCAAGAACTGATGGAGCTTAGAGGGATGGGGTCACATGATCTGACTTACAAGAGACAGAGAATAAACTCAAAGGCTAAGGTATTAATTTAGAGTGAGAAATACCACTGCCTAGATGTTTAAACTGGTACACAAATCCTTTCATCTGCAGAAATATGATGTCAGAAGGTAACTGATGGTCATGGAGTGAGAGTGGGAGAGTTAGCTGAATGTGCTCCATGGCTCTAGAGTTGGCTGATGCCATTACAGAGATGTGCTGGGCAAACTGACCAGATATCACATCAGCCAGTTAGTGTCCTCATCACTTGTATAGAGGTAGACAGAGCCCCCCAAAAGCTGACTGTTTCTCTCATCTTTCCCTGGCTCCTGGCCTTCAGCTAGTATCTTTTCTTCAGACAGTTAAGTAGTCAGTTATAATAGTCAGTTATAATTTTATTTGTCATTGGTAGATGATGGTCTTAGACAAGTTATTAAATCTTTCTGAGTATTTTCTTTAGATGAGGAAGAATAATCTCTATGTCATGGGGCTGTTGTATATATTAAAAGCAGTAGTCCATGTACATACTCATAGGACCATGTCTAAAACACAGGAAGCTCTCAAAACATGTAAGTTCCACCCCTACTTTTTATCCTGCTTTGATTATAGTAAGACATTCTGCTCTTCTGACATGTTTCCCTTTAAAAAGATGAGTTAAGTGGCTATATACTATTCCATTGAAAGGATGTATCCTTTTATTTAACCAGCAGCTATTATTGGGCAGTAAGATTGTTTCTAATTTTGTGTTATTACACATGATGTTTTATTTCTTGTATCATGCCAGGCTAAATTCCCAGATAGATACTCCCACTGAAAAAAAATCGACCATATTCAAAAGCATCAAGGAGCAGGGAAATAAAAAATATCCAGGCCAAATACTACATGAAGGCAGAACTCAGAAGAGCAAATGCAAACAAACAAACAAACATCTTAAAAGTAGCCAGAGATAAAAGGTAGTTTACTTTGAAAAAAGCAATGGATAAAGATCTATGCTCCCTAAGGCCACAGTGGATGGAAGAAGCCAGTGGAATGATATCCGCAATATGCTAAACTATATTCACTAGCATTTCCTTTAGTGTGGGTCTGCTGCTAGCAAACTCTCTCAATGTTTTTAATCTGAAAACACCTTTGTTTTGCCCTCATTCTTGAAAGATATTTTCACTGGGTAAAGAATTTTAAATTGATAGTGTTTTATTTTCTTGACACATTGATATTTAAACACACACACACACATATTTATACTGGAAAGAATGTAAGCTCAAATAGAAGGTCTGAAATGAAAACAAATGAAGATAAGAAAGTGGTAGTTATGTGGGTAAATTTAAAAAATTAACTATAAAACCACAACACATGTACCAATTTTTGTAATTAATATATTTAATTTCCTACTGTAAAATTAAAGATCTTAGAACACTTTAACTCCATTTATCCCCCTTATGATTTCTATGCAATTATTTTAAATTGCTTACATTTTAAAATTGAGTAAATGGCAATAATTTAAAATTAAAATATATGACAACAGTTTCATAGAAATCATGAGAGGAATAAATGGAATTAAAGTGTTCTAAGATCTTGTATTCCACAATAAGAAAGTAAACTGCCCAAATGTTCATCAACTGATGAATGGATAAACATTCATCATAAACATATATTATAAAATTTAGTATATCTGTATAATGGTTTATTATTCATAAAATAAAAAGAAATGAAGAATGAAGTACTGATACGTGTTACAACATTGATGAAACTTGGAAACGGTATGCTAAGTGAAAGAAGCCACTCACAAAAGATCACATATTACATAATATCTGTATGAAATGTCCAGAATAGAAAATCTATAGAGACAGGAAGTAGATTAGTCAGGGGTGAGAGGTAATGGGGAGGTAACTACTGATGGATATAAGGTTACTCTTTAGGGTAATAAACATGTTCTTAAAATTAGGTAGTGGTAATGATTGCACAGCTCTGTGAATATACTACACACCATTGAGTTGTACACTTTAAATGAGTGAATTATATGAAATGTGAATTGTATCTCAATAAAACTGTAATTAGAATGAATAAGATACCATTGGGAAAGCCTGTCTCATGTGTATGGTCTTTCAATCCCACATAAGAATGGGCCTTGGGCCTGGAACACTTCCTTACCAAGAGATAAAGAGCCCACACAGCCTGCGCTGGGCTTAACTCCTTTTGAGGGATTATCTTTCCCTGTTTCAGGCTCAGTGTGTACTCCTTTGTTCTGCTTGAGCATGTGTGTCAATGACCTCACTCCACGGGGGTCAGGGTCCTCCCGCTGTGGCACAAGAGGGCCAACTGGCACGTAGGCCAATTGCCCTGCATTGGCTGCTAGGGGGACTCTCTAGTCACGGGGAACAAACACACATTATTAGAGCTGATTTTACTCTTTTTTCTCTTTGTGAGTATAAAGCATTCCATACAGTGCTTGACTTGTGTTGTTTTCCTTGGTGACCCCAGCACCAAGATACAATGGGCAAAAGTATTTGGATTTCTATTCCTGGTAGCTGGCATTGTCATGACCTCGGCTATCCTCCATGTAGTTGGAGTCCCCCCACCTCCACCCCAGGTACTGGTGACTGGTGCACAGTGTTCTGCCTGACAGATACCATTCTTTACCTGAGGGTGGCAAAAGTGAAAATGTCTGACAATTTCAAGTGCTGAGGATACGGTGCAACTCAAACTCTCATACATCAAAATGTAAGTTAGTAAAAAGACATTAGCATTGTTAGGAAAGCTGAACATATGCTAATCTAGCGGTTCTCTTTCTTCGATTCTACTCAAGAGAAGTTCTTGTACACGTGCGGAAGAAAATGTGAATAAGTGTTTTTAGCAGCCTTGCTCATGATAACAAAAATAAAATAGATAATTAAATATCTATCAAGATAGAGGAGACAATATTACACAGCAGGAGAAATGAATGAACTGAAACCGCACCCATCAACAATGAAGACTCTTAAAGATGTAATGGAGAACAAAAGAAGCAAATTATAGAAGAACACAAACAGTATGATTGCATTTATATTAAATTTGAAAACAGACAAAACTAAACATTATATCATGTAGAGATATATTCAAAGGTGGTAAAACTATAAAGGAAAAGCAAAGAAGTGATTGTTCAAAGGTTAGGACGATTGTTACCCATGGGCCTTTTCCCTTTGGGAAAAGGCACAGGGGGAGAAATGTTTTACTTGTTATCCTGGATGGTGGCTACACAGGTACTTACTTTATTACTATTCTTTAAAGTAAACTCCAATGTTCTGTGCATGTTTCTGTATATAAGGTATACGTCACAATAAAACAAAAATATTTGTTAAGTGAATTTCCTGGTATATAAATCCTTGCACGTCTCATGATTTCATTAAGTTAATTTCTTAGAAGTTGAATAACTGGGTCAAAAAATATTAATACATTCAAGATTTTTATTGTCTGCTGCCTATACCATCAAAAAAGATTGTACCTATTTCCTTTCTCACCAGTAATGCCTCCGAGCCCCTGGCTACATTGCTTGAAAAAGTTGTTAACCTTGTTCTGCCCATTTTGCCACATCCCACTGACTCCTTAACCCTCTGTATTCTGATTTCCAACCCAACTCTCCATTAAAACTCTCTCTTTCTGGTTATCAGTACCCTCCTATGTATGAAATTTGGTGGTTACTTTTCTTCTTTTGAATGATTTAGAGTTTAGCCCTAAAGACTTTTCCAGGTGGCTAACATCATCCATCATGCGTAGCTTTTAACTTTTTTGATTCTTGGGTCATTCGGTTCCCAGTTCTTGGAGAATCTTCCTGTGGTTTCCCATGAACTGTCCCAATTCCAAAGGAGAAAAATAGTTTTAAATAGCAGATAGAATTCTCATTTATCATCATCACCATCATCATCACGAATGCTCATTATTATTACTCATCAGCCAGCTTAATAAATGTTGGAGAAGTCCATTGACTGACAATGTTTAAGTACTGTGGTAGCTAGTAAGTAAAGATGAACCCCAACGCACCAGGCCTCCTGGTATTCACATTCTTGTAGAGTCCCCTTCTATGGGGAATCTGGGCTGCCTCTGTAACTTGCTTTAATCAAAAGATGTGGCAGAAGTGATGTTGTATCAGACCTAGTAGTATGCGCTAGGGCCTGGCAGCTTCTGCTTTTGTGCTGTTGGGAGCTGTAGGCCACCATGTAAGAAGTTTAGCTACTCTGCTGAAGAAACCACATGGAGATACAGTGTGGAGAAGCCATAGGGACAGGGAGAGGCCCTGAGACTACATGAAAGAGAGAAGCCTAGCCATCCCAGCGTCCAACTGGATCCAGCCTTCCAATCATCCCTGCCAAAGCACCAGAGATGTAAGTGAAGCCATTTTGAATGTGCTAGGACTAGCCACTGTCTGACAGCAACTACTTCAAAAACTGCAAGAAAGACCAACACAAGAACCATCCAGTTGAAATCAGTTAACTTATAGAAATGTGAAGAGTTGAGGAAGATGGCGGAAGAGTAAGACGCGGAGATCACCTTCCTCCCCACAGATACATCAGAAATACATCTACACGTGGAACTGCTCCTATAGAACACCTACTGAACGCTGACAGAAGACCTCAGACCTCCCCAAAGGCAAGAAACTCCCCCACGTACCTGGGTAGGACAAAAGAGAAAAGAAAAAACAGAGGCAAAAGAATAGGGACGGGACCTGCACCAGTGGGAGGGAGCTGTGAAGGAGGAAATGTTTCCACACACTAGGAAGCCCCTTCGCGGGCGGAGACTACGGGTGGCAGAGGGGGGAAGCTTCGGAGCCGCGGAGGAGAGCGCAGCAACAGGGGTGCGGAGGGCAAAGCGGAGAGATTCCCGCACAGAGGATCGGTGCCGACCGGCACTGACCATCCCGAGAGGCTTGTCTGCTCACCCGCCGGGGCGGGCGGGGCTGCGAGCTGAGGCTCGGGCTTTGGTCGGAGCGCAGGGAGAGGACTGGGGTTGGCAGCGTGAACACAGCCTGAAGGGGCTAGTGCGCCACGGCTGGCCGGGAGGGAGTCCAGGAAAAAGTCTGGCGCTGCCGAAGAGACAAGAGACTTTTTCTTCCCTCTTTGTTTCCTGGTGCACGAAGAGAGGGGATTAAGAGCGCTGCTTAAAGGAGCTGCAGAGACGGGCGCGAGCCACGGCTAACAGCGCGGACCCCAGAGACGGGCATGAGATGCTAAGGCTGCTGCTGCCGCCACCAAGAAGCCTGTGTGCGAGCACAGGTCACTATCCACACCTCACCTCCCGGGAGCCTGTGCAGCCCGCCACTGCCAGGGTCCCGTGATCCGGGGACAACTTCCCCGGGAGAACGCACGGCGCGCCTCAGGCTGCTGCAACGTCATGCCGGCCTCTGCCGCCGCAGGCTCGCCCCGCATCCGTACCCCTCCCTCCCCCCGGCCTGAGTGAGCCAGAGACCCCGAATCAGCTGCTACTTTAACCCTGTCCTGTCTGAGCGAAGAACAGACGCCCTCAGGCGACCTACACGCAGAGGCGGGTCCAAATCCAAAGCTGAACCCCAGGAGCTGTGCAAACAAAGAAGAGAAAGGGAAATCCCTCCCAGCAGCCTCAGGAGCAGTGGATTAAATCTCCACAATCAACCTGATGTACCCTGCATCTGTGGAATACCTGAATAGACAAGGAATCATCCCAAATTGAGGAGGTGGACTTTGGGAGCAAGATATATTATTTTTTCCCCTTTTCCTCTTTTTGTGAGTGTGTATGTGTATGCTTCTGTGTGAGATTTTGTCTGTATAGCTTTGCTTTCACCATTTGTCCTAGGGTTCTGTCTGTCCGTTTTTTTTTTTTACTTAAAAAAATTTTTTTAATAATTATTTTTTATTTTAATAACCTTTCTTCCTCCCTCCCTCCCTCCCTCCCTCCCTCCCTCCCTCTCTCTCTCTCTCTCTCTCTCTCTTTCTTTCTTTCTCTCTTTCTCTCTTTCTTTCTTTCTTTCTTTCTTTCTTTCTTTCTTTCTTTCTTTCTTTCTTTCTTTCTTTCTTTCTTTCTTTCTTTCTATTTTTTCTCCCTTTTATTCTCAGCCGTGTGGATGAAAGACTCTTGGTGCTCCAGCCAGGAGTCAGTGCTGTGCCTCTGAGGTGGGAGAGCCAACTTCAGGACGCTGGTCCACAAGAGACCTCCCAGCTCCATGTAATATCAAACGGCGAAAATCTCCCAGAGATCTCCATCTCAACGCCAAGACCCAGCTTCACTCAACAACCAGCAAGCTACAGTGCTGGACACCCTGTGTCAAACAACTAGCAAGACAGGAACACAACCCCACCCATTAGCAGAGAGACTGCCTAAAATCATAATAAGTCCACAGACACCCCAAAACACACCACCAGACGTGGACCTGCCCACCAGAAAGACAAGATCCAGCCTCATCCACCAGAACACAGGCACTAGTCCCCTCCACCAGGAAGCCTACACAACCCACTGAACCAACCTTAGCCACTGGGGACAGACACCAAAAACAACGGGAACTATGAACCTGCAGCCTGCAAAAAGGTGACCCCAAACACAGTAAGATAAGCAAAATGAGAAGACAGAAAAATACACAGCAAATGAAGGAGCAAGGTAAAACCCCACCAGACCTAACAAATGAAGAGGAAATAGGCAGTCTACCTGAAAAAGAATTCAGAATAATGATAGTAAAGATGATCCAAAATCTTGGAAATAGAAATGTGAGAGTTAACAAATTGTTGTCTTAAGCCACCAATTTTTGAGATGGTTGGTTACACAGCAACAGAAAATGGAAAAACTCCCCTTCTATATTGCCCCTCATGTTTAACTGGTGGGATATAGGCAGAGCTTTTCCTTGATCAGAAGTAAAGCTTGAGATCTTTATAGGCTGAATTAAGTATGTCTCTCTGCAAAAAAGGGAGACGTCCTAGAAAGCAATAGTGAGGGTTTACATTATATAAAGAGGTAACATTTGAACTAAAACCTGAAGGATGCAAAAGATCCAGACATATGGTGAGCTGGAGGAAGGGCATCCCTAAAACAAGTGGAAAGACCCTGAGATGAGAAAAAACTCAGTGTGCTCTTAGAACTGACAGAACTATCTATAGGAGCAAAGTCACAGAGCCAGGGGGAGCCCAGTAATGTTGGTTCTGTTAGTGAACCTAAACCTTAGACATTGAATTCTTTGTTGAGCTTAGTCAGTGACAGTAACCTCTTCACTCCCATAGGGAACAGAACAAGATGGAGGTGTCTGAGGAGTTTAACTAACATGATGAAGATATAAATTAGAAAATCAATGGTCAGGTAAACCTATTTCTGAGCTGGGGCCCATTCTGTTGTGACTTCTACTCCACACAAACACTTTCTATCTTAGTAGACACCTTCTCTTGTATATCAGGAAGTGCAGGAAATAAAAACTACTCTAGGTATTTTCAACAAGAAGGTGTTTAATGCAGTGAATTGGGTGCTTAAAAAAAATCATTGGAAGCAACTGACATGTCCTTTAGTAGGTAAATGAATAAATAAACTGTGGTACATCCATACAATCGACTATTATTCAGCACTAAAAAGTAATGGCTGGGCTTCCCTGGTGGCGCAGTGGTTGAGAGTCCGCCTGCTGATGCAGGGGATGCGGGTTCGTGCCCCGGTCTGGGAAGATCCCACATGCCGCGGAGCGGCTGCACCCGTGAGCCATGGCCGCTGAGCCTGCGCATCCGGAGCCTGTGCTCCGCAACGGGAGAGGCCACAGCAGTGAGAAGCCTGCGTACCGCAAAAAAAAAAAAAAAAAGTAATGGCTATCAAGCTGTGAAAAAACAGGAAGGAAACTTAAATGCATTACTACTAAGCGTAAGAAGCCAATCTGAAAAGAGTACACACTGTATGGTTTCAACTACACTCTGGAAAAGGCAAAACTATGGAGACAGTAGAAAGATCAGTGATTGGCAGGGGTTAGGGGGAGGGAAAGATGAATAAGTGGAGTGCAAAGAATTTTTAGGGCAGTTAAACCACTCTGTACGATACTATCATGGTGGAAAATGCCATATTACATTTGTCAAAATCCACAGAATGTACAACACCAAGAGTGAACCCTAACGTAAACTATAGGATCTGGTGACAGTGATGTGTTATATATACAATGATAGGATTATCGACTGTAACAAATGTACCACTCTGGTGCTAGGATGTTGATAGTAGGGAAGGCTGTGGGGAGGGCGGGGAGGGGAAAGGGGATGTATGGGAACTGTTTGTGCTTGCCAATAAATTTTGCTGTGAACCCAAAACTGCTCTAAAAAATAAATTCTGAAATTATGAAACAAAACAGAAATCATTGCAAAGGCCAGAAAAGCAGGTATCAGCCCGGGCCTCCTGAGATGATTTCCAAAACAACAGCTAGTTCATTCCGCAAATGAACCAGCCCACCAGGGATTGCCTCCTCTGCCAGTGCCAGCAAGGTGGGGAATCAGGAGGCCATTAGTGGAACTATCCAGAACACACCACTGTAGCTGTAGTTCAGAGACAAGGAAGTTGCCACCCCCACAGCTCTTAAAGCTTGTCCAACTCTTGAAGCTGGAGACGGAACCCTTGGGGATGCCCCTGCATAAAAACCCGAAGTCTTCATGACCTCAATTATCAGCAGAAAACATCTAAAAACAGTAGAAGGATGGCCTGTCTTGCACATCTCCCAACAGTGCAAATAACAGGCAGAACATAATTTGCATGTAGAATGACAGCTACAACGGAACCTAGAAAATGGAGTGTTTAGCTTTCCAGACTCAGCTCTCTAGGAAAGCACACTGGAAGGAGGAATGGAGGCCACAAGCCCATTCTTCACACCTAACACAGCCTTTATTGACCTGAATGTCCACACCCCAGCCCCTGGGGTGCATGAGGGGTGAAGTTGCACTAGCAAAGCTTCCATCACCACCATGTTCTCTATCCAGTCATAGAAACCAAGAGATTTCTCAGAAGGTGAAGGTAGGAACCCTCTCCCACCTCTGGGTGAATGTACCCTGCCCTGTCAGGCCCATCATCTCATTCTCTCCCCATTGTGTTGCGGCAGCCATGAGGATGTACCTCAGAGACCAACAATGACAGGGAGTTAATTAACCAAGGATCCAAACTGATATGCTAAGAAATTCACCATCACATTTGCACCAAGGCCATGTAGCAGAGATACTAGGGCAGCCTATTCCTGGAAGGCATGGGACTCCTCTGATGGCCAACTTTGGCTCAAGGACTCCCCGACAGCCTTTCCCAAACCTGTATTACACTGCAGGAAGTCTAGGATGCTTCCACTCAACCTTTCTTTCCTCTCTGCTTCACTCAGGGTCGGACATGCATCATAGTCTGATGGTTCTCTCAGCTCCTTCCAATGTTTTCTCACAGGCATTTCCTCTAATCAGATCCTTGCTGATTCAATTCTATTTTGGTGTCTACTTCCAGGAGAAATCAAACTAACACACATGGCTTGCCCATTCCGAACTCAAGTCATTGCTCTCTGCTCCTGCCTGAACTCCTACCTGCTATGTTCTGTCACATCATCTCCACCTACTCAAATCTTATCCATCTTGTGGACCCAGTACCAATCATATCTCCTCCATGAAGTCTTCCTACCTACCAGTGTTTACATGGACCATGGACCTGTCCTTGTCCTCCCATATCCACACATTTTTACAGGTCTTCTATTTTCCTGGTTAAAGGATGTTGAGCATATATTTAGCTTCCCTAATATATGAGGACAAGGAATAGGTCAGACATTTCCTTGTTAACCTCCAAAGTGCTTTATAATGGTACAGAGGACAGAATACAGCGGCTCTATTAGAATCTTGTTGAAATGATCAAATAGAATTCGATTGAAATGATCGAATACAATTTCTTAAAATTTAACTTAATAAATGAAAATTCCAGCAACAAACAGAGGCCCTTTTCCACCTAATAAGCTGGCTAAGATTTTAAGGAGCACTGGAAAATGAGGGCCCCTCATTAACCTTTGGTGATTTTGTAAAAGGACATAAACTTACCTGAAGCCAATTTGACAATATGTAGAGGAAGCCTAAAAATGCACCTATTCTTTAATTCAATTATTCTATTTCTAGGACTATTTCCCAAAGGAACCTTTAAATTACAAAGATGTCCGTATAACACAGGTGGGGCTAAGGCAGGTACTTTTTATGAGTGGGCCTCTACACAGAGAAACAGACCCACAAGGCAGAGGTCAAACCCAAGTAAGCTTCTCCTCCTCCCTTTCTCCTCCCTCTTCCCCCCTCCTCCCTGTCCTCCCCTCTCCCTCCTCAATCCTCCTCTTTTTCCTCTTCTTCTCCTCCTCCTTCTTCTCCCCTTCCCGATAATTAAGCTTTGATTCCAATTCTAGTGACCCCTAGACCCATTTTTTTCCACTGGGAGAAAAATGAGAGGATGTCTAACCAAAGAAGCTACTACAGGCTTTTTTTTTTTTTTTTTTTTTTTTTTTTTACGCGGGCATCTCACTGTTGTGGCCTCTCCCATTGCGGAGCACAAGCTCCAGAGGCGCAGGCTCAGCGGCCATGGCTCACCGGCCCAGCTGCTCCGCGGCATGTGGGATCCTCCCGGACCGGGGCACGAACCCGTGTCCCCTGCATTGGCAGGCGGACTCTCAACCACTGTGCCACCAGGGAAGCCCCTACTACAGGTTTTTTACACACCTTCAATTTTTCTCAAGGGACCTGGAGAAATAGGGTGCACCTCATCTTTGAGATACTAAACCTGCCCCCATATGAAAACCGGAGGTCAATCTGGTTAAATAACTGGTAATGCTGTGTGTGTGTGTGTGTGCGTGTGTGTGTGTGCGTGTGTGTGTGTGTGTGTGTGTGTTAGGGGGATTGTTGCTTGATCTGATTTTAAATGGGCAACAGAGGAGCTTCCCTGGTGGCGCAGTGGTTGAGAGTCCGCCTGCCAATGCAGGGGACACGGGTTCGTGCCCCGGTCCGGGTGGATCCCACATGCCGCGGAGCTGCTGGGCCCGTGAGCCATGGCCGCTGAGCCTGTGCATCCGGAGCCTGTGCTCCACAACGGGAGAGGCCACAATAGTGAGAGGCCCGTGCACTGCGATGAAGAGTGGCCCCCGCTCGCCACAACTAGAGAAAGCCCTCGCACAGAAACGAAGACCCAACACAGCCAAAAATAAATAAATAAATTTATAAAATGGGCAACAGAATTGTTCTGTGCAGACCCAGCCCAGCCATGCTGTAACTTAAGAGTCTCCCCACCCAGTTTGAAGGTTTTAGATAAAAGGCACTCTAATTGCTTGAATCCAGGTCAACTAAAGCAGGTGCCCCCACCTGCCAGACTGGCAGGACTTCGGCCCTTTCCATTCCTTATAACTCTCTGTTGGATTTTCCAGAAGGAGAGCTGGATAGCTGATGCATAATCAGAGTGCCAACCTCCTCTCAGTGGTCCCTTGCTTCAGCTCCTGCTCGCTCCCTTTCTGGCCCTGGAATTTCAGGTGTTGGTACCAGCGCAGAAGCTCTCCAGGACCCTTCTCCATTGCTCCCATTAGTATTTCCTCACAATATCTGCCTTTGGGTCTCCACTGCTTACCTTCCTCTCCACGCTGCGGGAAAGCACCTTACTCTTCCTGGCTCCCTCAGAGGAGGTCACTTGGCAACAGGAACTGATGCTCCTAGACACATCCCTCTCAGTCCTGCTCTCCTTCTGGGACCCCTGGACCATCCAAAGGGAGCTAGGATGGGGAGCTCTGAGTACACCTGCACAGCACTTCCTGCTTCATGACGCTCTTCCAGACTCCTGAATTCATTCCTGGTGATTTTCCTCTCAGCAGCACCTTTTCCCTCCCTGCTACCTGGCTTCCACTGGGCATCATACACATGGCTAGAGTTCTTTGCTATAAACAGATATCTAGCCAATCTGGGGATGTTGCACTTTTTCTATTTGAAAGAGACCATGACTAGGTCCATCATTAGAAAGCCCATGAGTGGACATAAATTGAAAACTCCTTGGTTCCACAGTTTGAGCATGGCTCAGGGGAAGTTGCTCCAGTGCCGGCACAGCAAGAATTTCAAGACCCAGTTCCCAGACAATGGGTTGGGTGACACGCATTAATGCTTTACATGGTAGGAGGTGTGAGTAGGTACCAGACCATTCTAGGCTTTTATGACCCGGTCATGGATGGCATGCAAGCTACCACAGTAAGTGGCAGAGCTGTTCTCAAGCCCAGATCTTCTGACCCAAGACTCAAGTTACCTCAGCTCAGGTCAGGCAAGAAACCTCACTATCAGGATTGAGCCTTTTGCTTATTTGTTGAAAACTCAACAGTTTTCTTAGGCCTTTACCTCAGATCAATGCTTATTTATAGATCTTGTATTTGTTTTTCCTGAGAGCTTGAATAACAAGTAGACCTTGCTATTATACACGTTTTCTTTCCCTATAAAATTTGATAGAACAATAAAAATGATGCCTAATATTTTCCTATAAATTTCTAGTTTGGATTATTTCAACCTTCTATTTACTTTATTTATTTTATTTTGTTTACTTTATTTGTATTTACTTATAACATTTTAAGCCACTTTATACACAAATTGATAGTATTATTTTTATAGTATTTTTAAACCTGTCATTTTTTATTGCTTTTGAAAAAATTTTAGGGAATTTTCATATATGTAATCTCATCTGATTATCACAACAAACTGAATCAAAGTAGATTTCTTCACTTCCATTTGAAAATGAAGAAACTGAGTCACAGAGAAATTAAGTTGATTTGCTCAAGGTCACAGTTAATTGGTAACAAAGCTAGAACAAGGATCCTACTTCTGATTCTCCCTTCAAGCTTCTTTCTTTCACTGGACCAAATTAGATCACACTGTATGGATTGAAGTAAACAAATCTTATTCCTGGCCCTGCTTTCACTTTTTAAACTGGCTGAGACAAATTGGATTGTAAAGGCTATGATCTTAAACTTGATGACTGCAAAATGTTATATTTTAAAAATGGAGCTTCTAGGAGAGCAAAGAAAACCTAGGTTCTCCCAAGTTGCCAGAGCACTGTTGCTCAGGTATCCACCACAAGGGCAGATAAAAGCAGGGAGAAGAGTACAAGGAAGCCCATTTGAACTTCTGCCCACACTCCCCGCCCCGAAGATATTCCTATTACCTCTTCATTCCAGGAAGCTTCAGGAAGTTGTGGGCCCCATACTGCACACCAGCAGGGCATAAGTTTGATGAGAGAAAGTGGGAACATCCCTGTACCTGAGGGTGCCCTTTGGGTTAGTTACTTCCCCAAGTGCCCTTTCTTCTGTATTCATAAGATGTGTACCCCGTCCAGGTCAATGGCAGCTCTCTGGAGTCTAAATAGTGAGTCTACAGGAAAGTTATGCAGAATGGAGAATGAGTATCTGGGACCTGCAGCCACAAAAACTGGAACACTCCTGGGTACAATGACTCCTTCAGGAATTATTTTAAACTCCACAATACTTAATTTAAAATAAATTGCACAAAATTGTCTTCATTTTCAAATTAAGAATTGCAGCTTTAAATTCAACTAAAATTGTGCTGGAGCCCTCAAGTAAGCATTTGATGTTATGGCTGACTGGCTCACAACCCCAAGTTCTGAAAAATACAAATATGGCTCGCTCAGAATAAAATATGCTAGGTTTACTTTTAAAGAAATCATTATTTGATGAAGTTCAGTCCTTCGTAGATGGAAAGGAAACTCATAGCCTCTCGGCAGCAGGACACACAGGCCAAGCTATTTTTCTAGTCTGAGAGTTATTTGTGCAATAAGCCACACAGAGAATTACCCTTTGATCAACAGGATGGATTTGTAAGATGTCTGACTGGCATTGCGTTGTGGCCAAAGGACAGAACTTTTCTGTGCAAAACACTTGTGCACACAGGGGTTGCATATATGACTTGACTTGGAAATACAAAATACAAAAGAAGGATAATTGTGTTTCAAGGTGTAATTTATATTTTATTTAATTCTACTTTGATTTTAAAATAAATCAGTAATTAGAGATTCCCATCCTCATGCAGCTACATATTCAGAACAAGATCCTTGTGCCACCTTCAGAACCTGGGATCCCAGGACAGAGGTCTGGAGACTTTGGGACCTTTAGGGGGAAGGGAATGCTATAGGAACATGTACGGTGGAGGCAAACCATTTAAATATGTCCTAGACTGTGCAATGGGATTTAGTACCATTGTGATTAAATAATACATTCTGTGCATTTACTCATAGCCACTCTCCATGCTGTCTCCTGTAACTGCTCATATACAAAGTAGAGGAACTCTCAATAATATACAGAACTCTGTTTCATTTCTTTACACTAACAGTGAAATATCAGAAAAACAAAGTAAAAAAAAATCCCTTTTAAAAGTGCATCAAAACAAAATACCTAGGAATAAACTTGACCAAGGAGGTGAAAGATTTATAACCTGAGAACTATAGAACACTGATAAAGGAAACTGAAGGCAATTCAAAGAAATGGGAAGATATTCCATGCTCTTGGATTGGAAGAATTGATATTGTTAAAATGGCGATATTACCCAGAGCAATCTACAGATTTAATGTGACCCTTATCAAATTGCCCATGACATTTTTCACAGAACTAGAACAAATAATCCTAAAATTTATATGGAACCATAAAAGACTCAGAATTGCCAAAGCAATCCTGAGGAAAAAGAACAAAGCTGGAGGCATAACCCTCTCAGACTTCAGGCAATACTACAAAGCTACAGTAATCAAAACAGCATGACATTGACACAAAAACAGACATATGGATTAATGGAACAGAATAGAGAGCCCAGAAATAAACCCACCACCTACAGTCACTTAATCTTTGACAAAGAGGCAAGAATATACAATGGAGAAAAGACAGTCTCTTCAGCAAGTGGTGTTGGGAAAGCTGGACAGCCTCATGTAAATCAATGAAATTAGAACACTCTCTCACACCGTACACAAAATAAACTCAAAATGGCTTAAAGACTTAAATTTAAGACATAACACAATAGAACTCCTAGAGGAGAACGTAGGCCAAGCATTCTCTGACATAAATTCTTAGATCAGTCTCCCAAGGCAAAAGAAATAAAAGCAAAAATAAACAAATGGGACCTAATCAAATTTATAAGCTTTTGCACAGCAAAGGAAACCATCTACAAAATGGATTGGGAGAAAATATTGGCAAATAATGTGACCGACAAAGAATTAATTTCCAAAATATATAAACAACTCATACAGCTCAATATCAAAAAAACAAGCAACCCAATCAAAAAATGGGCAGAAGAGCTAAATAGACATTTCTCCAAAGAAGACATACAGATGGCCAACAGGTCCATCAAAAGATGCTCAACATCACTAATTATTAGAGAAATGCAAATCAAAACTACAATGAGGTATCACCTCACACCAATCAGAATGGGCATCAACAAAAAGTCTACAAATAATAAATGCTGGAGAGGGTGTGGAGAAAAGGGAACACTCCTATGCTGTTGGTGGGATGTAAATTGGTGCAGCCACTATGGACAACAGTATGGAGGTTCCTTAAAAAACTAAAAGTAGAGTTACTATATGATCCATTAATCCCACTCCTGGGCATATATCTGGAAAAGAAAAAGACTGTAACTCGAAAAGATACATGTACCCCAATGTTCACAGCTGCACTATTTACAATAGCCAAGACATGGAAGCAACTTAAGTGTCCATTGACAGAGGAATGGATAAAGAAGATGTGGTACACACACACACACACACACACACACACACACACACACACACAAATGGAATATTATTCAGCCATAAAAAAGAATGAAATAATATCATTTGCAGCAACATGGATGGACCTAGAGATTATCATTCTAAAAGTAAGTCAGACAGAGAAAGACAAATATCACATGATATCACTTATATGTGGAGTCTAAAAAAATGATACAAATAAACTTATTTAAAAACAGAAACAGACTCATAGACATAGAAAACAAACTTACAGTTACCAAAGGGGGAAGGGGGAGGGAGGGATAAATTAGAAGTTTGGGGTTAACAGATACATACTACTACAGGGGTCCCCAACCCCTGGGCCACAGACTGGTATTGGTCTGTGTCCTGTTAGGAATGGGGCTGAACAGCAGGAGGTGAGTGGCGGGCAACCAAGCGAAGCTTCTTCTGTATTTACAGCCGCTCCCCATCACTCGCATTACCGCCTGAGCTCCACCTCAGATCAGTGGTGGCATTAGATTCTCATAGGAGTGTGAACCCTACCGTGAACTGCACATGCGAGGGATCTAGGCTGCGCGCTCCTTATGAGGATCTAATGCCTGATGATCTGAGGGGGAGCTGAGGCAGTGATGCTGGCACAGGGAAGCAGCTGCAAATACAGATTATCATTAGCAGAGAGAGGTCTGACTGCACAGAGACCATAATAAATCAATTGCTTGCCGATTCATATCAAAACCTTATCAGTGAGTGGCAAGTGAAAACAAGCTCAGGGCTCACACTGATTCTGCATTATGGTGAGTTGTATAATTATTTCATTATATATTACAATGTAATAATAATAGAAATAAAGTGCACAATAAATGTAATGTGCTTGAATCATCCCGAAATCATCCCCTGCTCCCTAGTCCATGGAAAAATTGTCTTCAATGAAACTGGTCCCTGGCGCCAAAAGGGTTGGGGACTGCTGTACTGCTATATATAAAATAGGTAAACAACAAGGTCCTACTGTATATCATAGGGAACTATATTCAATATCTTGTAATAACCTATAATGGAAAAAATCTGAAAAAGAATATATACATTATACATATAATATATAAATAGCTTAATCACTTTGCTGTACACTAGAAACTAACACAACATTATAAATCAACTATATTTCAATAAAATTGTTTTTTTAAAAAACAACAAGGTAGAGGAACTGTCTATAACTGCAGCTATGCCATCTCTATCTTTAGCCATCACTTTATTAAGTCATCCAACAAATAAATTTTAAACACAGTGGTGGTCTGGGCATTGGGTGTGGCAGGTGGGGATAGAGAAAAGAGCAAGATAGATGATAGTTCTCGTCCTTGTGGAACTTAGAGTCAAGCCTTATTTAAAAAGACAAACCAATTTTTAAATGGGCATTTCTCCAAAGAAGATATACATATGGCTAATAAGGACATGAAAAGATGCTCAACATCATTAGTCAAAAGAAAACAACGATTTAACACTTCAAACCTATTAGGTGACTATAATCAAAAAGACAGATAAAAACAAGTGTTGGTGAGGATGTGGAGATATTGGAACACTTATATGTAATGTAAATATGAATGCAAAATAGTGCAGCCCCTTTGTAAAACAGTTTGGCAGTTCATCAAAATGTTAAATATAAAGTTACCATATGACCTAGCAATTCCACTCCTAGGTATATACCCAAGAGAAATGAAAAAACGCAAAAACACTGTCCACACAAAAACATATAAGAATGTTCACAGCAATATTATTCATAGCAGCCAAAAAGTGGAACAACTCAAATGCCCATCAACTGATGGGTGTATAAATAAAATGTAGTATACCCATATAATGGAATATTAGTTGACAATAAAAAGAAATGAAGTACTGATACATGCTACAACATGGATGAAATGTGAAAACATTACGCTGAGTGTAGGAAGTCATTCACAAAAGACCATATATTGTAGGATTCCATTTATATGAAATATCTAGGATAGGCAAATCTATACAGAGAGAAAATAGATTAGCGGTTGCTAGGGCTGGAGGAGGGGGAAGTATGCGGGGTGATTGCTAATAGGTCTGTGGTTTCTTTTTGGGGTGATGAAAATGTTCTAAAATTGATTATGCTGATGGTTACACAATTTTGTGAATATACTAAAAACCATTGAATTGTACGCTTTAAATGGGTGAATTATGGGGTATGTGAACTATGTGTCAATAAAGCTGCTAAAAATATATAGCAGTAATATGAAGAACATCTGTGTAATAGACATTGTATTCCACTATTGTTAATATTTGACTTTTTAATTTGAAAAAAGTGTGCGCTATTCTTGGAAGCGTCCTTCTGATATATTATGTGCTGCCTCTGTCAATTATGAAGTGCTATTATTAATAAAAATTAATTATGTTACCTACTTTGAGGAGCTGCCATTAGAAAGTGCTTGAGATCAGATGGGCCTTATTCCAGTCCTCTGTGTGAAACATAACTTTCAGGGAAGAGTAAGCTTTTTCTTCCTCAGAATAGGAAGGCATGGACATATTCAATTTTAGTAAAATAATCTTACAGACTATCTGTGGGGACCTTTTTGATGTGAAATTAAATTGTGGCACAGACAGATTTTATTACGTTTACATGGACCCATAAAATAACTTTTATGGTTCCCAGTGGTGCAAATCCTCCTTAATTTTGTTAATTATTTCCCCCCAGTTATCCTTAGCCATGTCTGCTAATTCAGTATTGATCTTGATACTAAGAAATGCTATGGTCTTAGAACTTCACTTGACTCCCCACTGACGAAAAGAACTAAGGAAGCAGATCTTACCCAAGGTAATGTTTTGGACAGATTCCAATTAATATTACAGCTAAGGATGACAATGTCCTTCCCTACAACGTTCTGACTTGCTGTTCAGAGCTGGACTCATAACCCAGAGCAAAGTGTTAGGATCTGTCCCAGAAAAACCCGAGGAGGGGAAGATACGTACCCCTGTATTCTGGTGCGCCCATCCCTCTCTTGTTATGCATACCCTCCCACCACCACCCCCAAGGCCTTCAGGCTGAGCCTGGAATCTGATCTGTTATTCTGATTGTTTCTACTTTCCTCTGTATTAATCCTTTCCACTTAACCTATTCACATTGTAATTGGAATTTTCTGAAGAAAATGTCTTAAATTAGCTGCTCTTAACTGCACTATTCAGCAAGTAATTTGTTACTATTGATGGTTATATTACTGATGTTTTTTAAATGATTTGCTTTTTTAAAAAAAATAAATGAGAACATGTTCAAGGTTACCTTCTCACTCTCAGTTGCCTCTGGATATGCTTTGGAGTGGAGGAGGGTGCAGTTACTGCTAACACAATGGGAATGAGATAGAAGCCTCCATCCAGAGGGAGTGACAATTGCCAATGGACCTTACCAGTAGGTTCATTTTACTTTACCAAGCATTTGTTGAATGCCTACTATATACAAAGCATTGATATGATATTAGTTGCTTTTTCAAACTAAAACATCAAGGTACCTTCAATTTCTGGGTCATGCAATTAATTCCAACATGTTAAAGGACTTTCTGTTTTATGATACATAATTACATAACGTAGGCCTCTTGTGAATCTTAATTCTTTCATTAACTTACCTCATTTAACTTATTAGATACCCATTTATAGCTTTGTAAAATGTACTGCACTTAAAAGTAATAACTGCAGCCCTTTAAAATATTTTAGAATTCATTCTTTTCATTAAAATCAAACTAATTTCTCCTTCATCCTGTCTATTATTTTGAAATATTGAGGCTATGCTACTTAGGTTCTTTTGTCTTTATTTTTTCTCTATTGTATGATCAGTTCCCACAGGGCATCTAGTGTTGTAATGTAGATCACACAGTCTAGGACTCTGTTTGATGATGGTAGCAATTAACCTGCTTAATATTCTCTCCTCTCCCCCCAATGACATGGAATAATTAAGTGGTGTGTTTACGTGTGTGTGTGTTTGTGTGTGTGTGTGTGTGTGTGAGAGAGAGCGAGAGAGAGAGAGAGAGAGAGAGAGAGAGAGAGAGAGAGAGAGACAGAGAGAGAGACAGAGAGAGAGACAGAGAGACAGAGACAGAGACAGAGACAGAGACAGACAGAGAGGTGGGATAGGGTGTGTTGCCCTGTCAGAAGCCAAACTCGGGGTATTTTGTGAAGTCAGCAAATTTTCCTCTACCTCCACTAGTTTCACTCTTTTCGCTCCTGGGTAGTAGCCTCTGGTCCCCCACTTCAGCCACCTGTGGCTCTCTTCCTCATCCTCTTATTAAAGTACTCTCAAATCTTACATTTATAGAATTACATAGAAAATCACTTTTTAAATTATTTTACATACTTATGTTTAATAGGCAATTATTTTTATCTCTTGTTGCTTAATAAACCAGCCCAAAACTTAGTGGTTTAAAACAACAACAATTTATTATTTTTCACAATTCTACAATCTGGGACAAGCTCAGCTGGGTGGTTCTTCAACTCCACGTGGTGTCTGCTGGGGCTGGAACATCTAAGGGCTTCCTCACTCACTCACCCGGTGCCTCTACAGGGATGGCTGCAACAGCTTGGGGCTGGCTGGGCATCTCTCTCTCCACATGGCATTTCTATGTGGCTAGCTTGGCTTCCTCGCAGCACGGTATTCTTAGAGTGATTGGACTTTTTACACGGTAGCTGGCTTTTTTCAGGGAGGAAGCAGAAGCAGCCAGTCCTCCTAAAGGCTAAGGGTGGACCTACCACAAACAATTCTGCCAAAGCATTTCCCAAGGCCAGCCCAGATTCAAAGGGAGGAGAAACAGACTCCATCTCTTGAGAAGAAGATTGGCATACACGTACAGGACAGGAAGGAACTGGGAGCGGTTATCTTGCGTATGGTACAAAATTCAAATGGAACAAAGTGGTACACAGTGTGAAGTAAGTTTTTGGGGGAGTTACCTAGTGGCATAGTGGTTAAGGATTCCGGGCTTTCACCGCCGTGGCCTGGGTTCAGTCCTGGGTAGGGAAACTGAGATCCCACAAGCCTCACAACGTGGCCAAAAAACTGCCCCCCACACACAAAAACCCCCCAAAACACAACACAGTGTGAAGTAAATTTTTTTGACACCCCCGTCCCTGAGGCA
Source organism: Lagenorhynchus albirostris (assembly GCF_949774975.1). Taxonomy (NCBI): domain Eukaryota; kingdom Metazoa; phylum Chordata; class Mammalia; order Artiodactyla; family Delphinidae; genus Lagenorhynchus; species Lagenorhynchus albirostris. The sequence continues at coordinate 61,265,362 of NC_083097.1, forward strand.
CCAGGTGCAACTACTGTTATACTTCTTGAGTATCCTTCCAGAGATAGCCTATGCAAAAACAAGAGTATGCTTTATGTATATACTTTAATATATATTTCTTACATCAATGATGTTTGCTACAGTTTTTTTCCCAATGTCCAGTGTCCACACTCTACTTTTTCATTCAATCATACATCTGGAGGTAGGTCTGTTCTTTGTAATGGCTACACATATTCCTTTGATGGATTTTAGCTGATCTGTTATTACCAACACTGCTTCAGTGGATATCACTATGTGTGTGTATATATATTATATATGTATGTATGTACATATGTGTGTGTGTATATATATATATATATGTATATTTAAAAGATGTAAGTTTGTCAGAAACAAAAATTCCTATAAGAAGAATTGTTGGGTTGAATAATATATGCATGCAGTGATACAGTGTTATTAGGTCAGTAACAGTAAAGCTGGGAGAGACCCCAAAGTCAGTGGCTCTCCACTGGGGGGAGTGTGGTATGGAAGGTTTTGTCCTCCGTATGTGACTCTGCTTCACTTCCAGGAGACTTGGGTCCAGCCACCAGTGTTGACAATAATACTTCCTTTTTCTCACTTATTAAGAACCACTGTCCTAGACCAATCACCTCATTTGGCAGATAAACATCCTGCAGTTCTGAGTGCCTGGCTTGCCCATGGGTGCCCCACCACATTGTGAACAAACCAGTCTTCTGAGTGTCCCAGAAAATGAGCAATGAGCAGTCACTGCAGGACCACTTTGGTATAGATCAAGTTTGCCCAAAGGGTGTCCTCTGAGTCATGAAGCCCCCAAAGAGCCTCCCCACTCTGCTAAACATAAAAGGATTCTGTCTCTGACACCATAAAGCTCTTAGAAGAGAACATAGGCAAAACATTTTCTGACATAGATCGTACCAATGTTTTCTTAGGTCAATCTCCCAAGGCAATAGAAATAAAAGCAAAAATAAACAAATGGGACTTAATCAAACTTACAAGCTTTTGTACAGCAAAGGAAACCATAAAACGAAAAGACAACCTACAGACTGGGAGAAAATATTGGCAGATGATGTGACCAACAAGGGCTTAAGTTCCAGAATATACAAATAGCTCATATAACTCAATAACAAAAAAACAAACAACCTAATTGAAAAATGGGCAGAAAACCTAAATAGGCATTTCTCCAAAGAAGACATACAGATGGCCAACAGGCATATGAAAAGGTGCTCAACATTGCTAATTATTAGAGAAATGCAAATCAAAACTTCAATGAGTTACCACCTCACACCAGTCAGAATGGCCATCATTTAAAAAATCTACAAATAATAAATGCTGGAGAGGGTGTGGAGAAAAGGGAACCCTCCTACACTGTTGGTGGGAATGCAAATTGGTGCAGCCACTACGGAAAACAGAGCCACTATGGAAAACAGCATGGAGGTTCCTCAAAAAACTAAAAATAGAGTTGCCATATGATCCTTCAATCCCACTCCTGGACATATATCCAGAGAAATCTCTAATTCGAAAAGATACATGCACCCCAATGTTCATTGCAGCACTATTTACAATAGCCAAGACATGGAAATAACTTAAATGTCCATCGACAGATGAATGATAAAGAAGATGTGGTACATATATACAATGGAATACTACTCAGCCATGAAAAAGAATGAAATCATGCCATTTGCAGCAACATGGATGGACCTAGAGATTATCATATTAAGTGAAGTAAGCCAGAAAGAGAAACACAGATACCAGATTTCATTCATACGTGGAATCTAAAACATGACACAAATGAACTTATCTATGAAACAGAAACAGATTCACAGACATAGAAAACAGACTTGTGTTTGTCAAAGGGGAGGGGGTTGGGGGAGGGATGGATTGGGAGTTTGGGATTAGCAGATGCAAACTATTATATATAGAATGGATAAACAGCAAGGTCCTACTGTATAGCACAGGGAGCTATATTCAATAACATGTGATAAACCGTAATGGAAAAGAATATGAAAAAGTACATATGTGTATATATATATATATAAAACCAAATCACTTTGCTGTATGGTAGAAATTAATATATTGTAAATCAACTATACTTCAATATGATAAATTTAAAAAAAAAAGGATTCTGGCATCAAGCATGTCTGGGAACACTGCAAGTCACACTCTCCCATTCAGTCAATAAGAGCAAAGAGACCCAGGAACCCTACTCCCAAGAAACTTGTTTGGAATTGTTTAAATGAAAGAATGGATTTAACCATCTGCTTCCTAAACTAATTTGACCAGAGCACCCTGTTTTTGTGATACCTGTCTCACTAACTGCCTATGGAACTAAGCTTTCTGAGAAACATTCTTTGGGAAATGCCAGTGTAGAAGAAAGTTGTTGGACTGGGAGACTGGCTCTGCACCCAACCAACTCGGCAGTCTTGGACAAGTCAAAAATCACTCTGGGCCCTGGGCAGTGGAATTATCTATGGATGGTTCCCCCATGCCTCCACCGTGCCAGCCATGCCATGCAGCATGTGGGATCTTAGTTCCCAGACCAGGGATCGAACCCATGCCTCCAGCATTGGAAGCGCGGAGTGTCAACCACTAGACCACCAGGGAAGTCCCAGTTTGTTTTTGTTTTTGCCTTCCTACACAGATGAGCGCCTGTTGTTGTTTTCCTTACTGAAGACAAGGCAAGATGTTGCGTCTGCCAGGGGACATTGAGGTGCAATCCATTCATTTGTTCCTTTGAATTCTTATTAGTCTGTCCTTCAGCTCAGAGTCTACTAGTGGAAGTGGATATGAGGAGTCTGGTTGGGCTTTTTGCTCAAGTCTTCCTGTTGCCACTGACATTACCCTGACCACCCATCCCGATTTATCCTGCTCTCAGATAAGAGAAAAAGCTGCAGAGTTCGGCAGGAAGCAGGTTGACCTCAGATGAGTACATAGCAGGAGATGAACACGCTGAACTCTGTATCTTTGCCACTTCTTTTCTGGATAAGCCATAAGCAAAGTTTGTGCTCAAGGAAAAATGATCTGGTATTCTTACATCAAATTCATATAACCTTTACAAATGAGAACAGATCTTCAAACCAGGTGTAGTGTGATTTGTTTTGACTCTTTACTGCATCCAACTGAGATGTTTCACATATACTAATCTAAACACAATGAATCCTGAGCTGATTTGATGAGTGTAAGTTATTCCAGCCCTGAAATGAAGGGGCTGCCATGTGTCAGAACACACAGATGCATAGGCAACCAAGAGCTATCTAGCTAAATATCTTTTTTATTAATTGGAGCTTCAGAGGTAAAATCTCCTTCTCAGGGACATCAAGGTGATTTGTGACACTCTCCATACACCTTTAGATTCACAAACCAATGAGTACATCACACCAATCTCTCGTTTTCTCATCAGTGGCAGACATAAAACACAGGTAATCTTCATTTTACTCAGATGTTTCAATTAACTGTGAAAACCTCTTGGCTTATATGACATAGCATTTGTGAGTAGTTCATTTTTTGTTTTCAGTTTAAGCATCAACTAGAACACACACTTAAAATCTTGTTACATTTCTTTTAGAAATTGATACAATTAAATGGTTGAGCTGACTGTACTAAAGACAAAAAAAAAAAAAAAAAGAACTGTAAGGAAACCTGAGATCTGTCTTTTTTACTGTCTTCCCAGGGGTCCGGTTCATAGTTTAGAAAGGCAGGATACATTTTTACATTCACCAAGTACATACGGTCCTGAAAATGGGAAAACCAAACATGTTTGTTTACCAAGAATTTACCTCTTTGCACACAGTTTTTAAAATTTATTTATTTTATTTAATTTTTATTTTTGCTGCGTTGGGTCTTTGTTGCTGTGCCCGTGCTTTCTCTAGTTGCGCAGAGCGGTGGCTACTGTTCGTTGTGTGTGGGCTACTCATTGCGGTGGCTTCTCTTGTTGTGGAGCAGGGGCTCTACGTGCACAGGCTTCAGTAGTTGTGACACATGGGCTCAGTAGTTGTGGCTCACGGGCTCTAGAGCGCAGGTTCAGTAATTGTGGCACACAGCCTTAGTTGCTCCGCGGCATGCGGGATCTTCCCAGACCAGGGCTCGAACCCATGTCCCCCACATTGGCAGGAGGAGTCCTAACCATTGCACCACCAGGGAAGCCCTGTACACAGTTTTAAAATCACTTCCCTTATCTATTTTTTTAATCCTTAGCCCCTACAGCAAAGTACAGAAATTTAGTGAATTTTTCCAAGTTAACCTGCAAAATACTTACAATCTTTTAAAAATGCTTTAAAAAATCCTATGTTTATTAAAACAACAACATATCAAATTTAGATTATCTCATGGACACTTTGAGAACTCATGAGCTTAAGGCTGTTTTGCTTTGTTTCCTGAGATTTGAGAATATGATGAATCTTAACATCTTTAAAATGATTTTCTTAAGTTTCACATTGCCTCTGGAACTAGTAGAAGCAGAAGACATTAAGTTAAATAAGTTTTAATTTTATCATGTTGACAGCAAACAAATGGCTTTAATTGAATTGAGTGTTAACTTGTTTTTGTTTTTTTGACTGAATTGATGGAAACAATTGGCTATTTTAGCATCACGCAGATATAAGTTTAAGAAAACTGTAGTATAAAATGTTACACCAATTAGACTCTTGGAAAATTACATATGACCACAGCTTAATAATTACAATTTTGTGGACAGTTTACAAATACGGCATCTTGAACTGTAGGTGGCAAATAATGGCTCAGACTAGATCCAACTCTTATAGCCCTTCTAAGATCAACTGTGATAGAGCAGTGAGAGGTGTCCTCTCCCTTTGCTGTCATTATGAAGGTGTAATTCTGTTACAATTATTTAATCCCAAAGGCATTATCACACCTGTTCAGCAGTTTTCAACCATTCACTAAAATGATGTACAACTCCACTGTGATAAATCTCAGAGTGATTTTTTTATTAAAGTTTCTTTAAAAGTATTATGGCTGGAGGCTGATGAATTTAAACAAATGTTTGGAGAAACTACATAAATAATTATATAAGGAATGTGTTGTTTTAGGATTTGCTCTTTCCCTTGTCTGAACTGTGTGTAACCTTGAGACACGATTACAGAATTTTAAAAAGTCACTGAAATCGGGTGGCGCAGTGGTTGAGAGTCCCCCTGCCGATGCAGGGGACACGGGTTCGTGCCCCGGTCCGGGCAGATTCCACATGCTGCAGAGCGGCTGGGCCTGTGAGCCATGGCCGCTGAGCCTGCGCGTCCGGAGCCTGTGCTCCACAACAGGAGAGGCCACAACAGTGAGAGGCTCGCGTACTGCAAAAAGAAAAAAAAAAAAAGTCACTGAAATCAAATCATATAGATCAGATTAAAGGATAATGGATTCATAGAATGTGAGCACTGGAAGGGAGCTTAAAGAACTTCTAGTTCAGTGGCTCTCAAAATTTGGCATGGATTTTGAGATTCACCTGTAGGGTTTGCTGAAACAGAGGGCTGGGCCCCAGCCCCAGAGGTTCTGATTCAATGGGTGTGAGTGGGGCTTGAGAATTTGCATTTATCACAAATTCCCAGGTGATGTTGATGCTGCTGGTCCAGGGACCTCTCACTGAGAATTCATCCAATTCATTTTATAAACGTGGAGGCCAACGCTTAGCAAGCTGCGCTCAGTCTCCTCCACTGAGACTGAGCTGGTGTTGGGGAAACACACCTAAGCACAACATGGTTGGGGCATGGAGAAGACAATGCCCAACAGTCATGGCAGCAAAAAAAGCATGGCGATCTGGCAACAGCAGACATCTTGGAGGAATGATGGAATGGAGTGTCAGATACATAAAAAGGGCACAGCAAAGGAACTAGAAACTTGAAGTCAGATACTGTTTGAAGGTACAAGAAAGTAGGTGATCACCATGATGGGGGTGGGGGGGAGTGGGTGGTTAGAAGAAACTACTTGGATGTTCAAGAGTATCTCAGAGAAAATGCTTACTCCCTCCACCCCAACAAAACCTGACCTTGCTCATTTCCAGAAACAGCACCCCATCTACCTAGGGGCTCAAGACCAAGACCTGGATGGAGGTCAACCTGTTTCCTCCTTTCCCTTATCTCCCACATCTAATCCATCAGTAATCCTATCATTTCCCTCCAAAATATATCCCAAATCCATCTATTTCCCTATCTTCACAAGTACCTCCAAATCAAATCACTGTCACCTCTCCAGAGGATCTGCAGTTTCCTAACTGGTTTCTCAGCTTCCACTCTTAGCCCTCTATAATTCATCCCCCACCCCTCCTGCAGCCAAAGTCATCCTTTAAAAACAAAGTTGATGGGCTTCCCTGGTGGCGCAGTGGTTGAGAGTCCGCCTGCCGATGCAGGGGACGCGGGTTCGTGCCCCGGTCCGGGAAGATCCCACATGCCGCAGAGCAGCTGGGCCCGTGAGCCATGGCCGCTAAGCCTGCGCGTCCGGAGCCTGTGCTCCGCAACGGGAGAGGCCACAACAGTGAGAGGCCCGCATACCGGAAAAAACAAACAAACAAACAAAGTTGATCACACCACTCCTATGTTAGAACCCTTTAGCGGCTTTCTATTGCATCTCGAACAATATCCATGGTCTACAAGGCCCTACATGATCTGGCCTCTGCTTACCTCTCTGACCTCAACCCCTGTTACTCCCTGCTTTCTCATTAACTCCAGTCACAATTTTCTTTTTGTTCTGAGAACATAACAAGAACAGTTCTATATGAGGGCTTTTGTACCAATTATTCCTGCTGCCTTGAATTCTCTTTCCCCTGATCTTCACCTGCATGATTTCTTGTTTGTTGGATCATGGCTTAAATGTCACCTAGTCAATGACTCCTTCATGACAACCTGATCTAAAGTAGCCCCCTTCCATATCTCCCCGTTAAATCAATCCATTTAATTTTCTTTTTAGTCCTCATCAATGTCTAAAATTATCTCTGTTATTGGTCTACTTTTTATTGTTTTCCTCTTCTACCAAATATAAACATCAGGAAGTAAATCTGAGCTTTATTTGTCTGGTTCACTGCCATATCCCTGGTGTTAGCAGAGTGCCTGGCACAAAGTAGGTGCTCAATAAAATTTCTTAAATGAACAATAGGACTCTAGTCATAGGGGTAGGACTTCCTGGCAACTTCACTGGCAAGAAGGCAGAGCCTAGACTCAATAAACAAGAGGGAAATCCATTCACTAGACATGAAGGATTAGATGAAATGTCCAACTTAGGAACAAGGCAGAAACTTTATAGCAAGACTGGATTCAAAACTGGTTGACAGCAAGGAGAATTTGGTACTGAGGCAAGAAGCCCAGTTTGCTCAAAGCCAATTCACTGAATGCCACATTTACTTGTTTCTTTCAACTATTTTAGATTGACTTAATTCTGTCTTCATAATGACGTTTGAAAGATTTTAATTTCCTCTGTCTACTTGCTGCTGCTGAAGTTGGAGATGGGGAGAAAACTGAGGGAGAAATTGAAGGGTATAAAGAGAAGTTATTTTAAAACATTTATTACATGTGAATAATTTTTATGAATATACTATTCATCTCTTTATTGTTAATAAGAATACATTTGTAGGAATTTTTCAAACTTGGAGTGTATTTAAGAATATAATTTTCATGGGGCTTCCCTGGTGGTGCAGTGGTTGAGAATTTGCCTGCCAGTGCAGGGGACACGGGTTTGATCCCTGGTCAGGGAAGGTCCCACATGCCACAGAGCAACTAAGCCTGTGCGCCACAACTACTGAGCCTGCGCTCTAGAGCCCGTGAGCCACAACTATTGAGCCCACGTGCCACAACTACTGAAGCCGCGTGTCTAGAGCCCATGCTCCACAGCGAAAGAAGCCACCGAAATGAGAAGCCCACGCACTGCAACGAAGACCCAACACAGCCTAAAATAAATAAGTAAATAAATATTAAAAAAAGAATATAATTTTCATGAATATATTTATAAGAAAAATGGGTTTATAAGAAAAATATGTTCATTGTTGGTAGTTGCCATCTTGATTTTCTCTTCTTTGTCAGTTATTCTGCCTTGGTCAGATAGTTGTCTCCTATTCTCAGTGGGGCTCTCTGCCCCTGAGTTTCCCAGTATTCCTCTAGAATATATTGTTATACTTTTAATTCTTAAACTGCTTAATCAAGATTCTTAGAGTCTGTGAGTTATGGAATTATTTTGTTCATAGGTCACCCAAGACCCAGCAAAGTCAGGAAAAGCCACTGAGCTTGATCTGGCTTGAGATTTAGGTTGGAGGATTGAACACAGAACATGGGATTATTACTTCACTGCTGTTTTCAGGATGCCATCGAACAGCCTGACTAAGACAGAGATGCAGTTGGCAGCATCACTCCTCAAACAGTCTAATTGGACACTGTGGAGCTGCATTTAAGCAATTCAAGTTACCACTGTCCACAGGGTGGAACAAAGCTCCTCTGATCTGAGTACTGTGGAAAAGGCATTTGGGATAGAGGTGAGACTGAACTCCAAAGAGCTGAGCAACAAAAATCAAAACTGATCCCATAAAGTACAAATGTGTTCAGTTCTTTTTTAAAAATTAATTAATTTATTTATTTTTGGCTGTGCTGGGTCTTCGTTGTTGCGTGCAGGCTTTCTCTAGTTGCGGCGAGCGGGGGCTACTCTTTGTTGCGGTACACTGGCTTCTCATTGCAGTGGCTTCTCTTGTTGCAGAGCACGGCTCTAGGCATGCGGGCTTCAGTAATTGCAGCACTTGGGCTCAGTAGTTGTGGCACGCGGGCTCTAGAGCGCAGGCTCTGTAGTTGTGGCGCACAGGCTTAGTTGCTCCACGGCATCTTGCTCCACGGCATCAGATTGGCTTCTTTCACTTAGGAATATGCATTTAAGTTTCCTTCATGTCTTTTTAAAATTTTTATTTATTTTTATTTTTAACTGTGTTGGGTCTTCACTACTGTGTGCGGGCTTTCTCTAGTTGCGGCGAGCGGGGGCTACTCTTTGTTGCAGTGTGTGGGCGTCTCATTGCGGTGGCTTCTCTTGTTGCAGAGCACAGGCTCTAGGTGCGCGGGCTTCAGTAGTTGTGGCTCGTGGGCTCTAGAGCACAGGCTCAGTAGTCGTGGTGCACGGGCTTAGTTGCTCCGCGGCATGTGGGATCTTCCCAGACCAGGGCTCGAACCCGTGTGCCCTGCATTGGCAGGCGGATTCTTAACCACTGCACCACCAGGGAAGTCCACAAATGTGTTCAGTTCTGGTGGAAGTTTATTCGTTCTATACTCTGTGGTTATAATGAGATATTAATTCAGAGTTAACGTCCCATAATTAAAAGTCCACTTTGGTTACATCCATGACAGACTATCAGAAAATACATCAGATCTGGCATTTTAAAGGAAGGACTACTTAGCATTTGCTTAGTTCTCACAAAGGGAATGAATTTTTTTCCTTTATATATCCTAAATGTCTGCATGTTCCTTTATGTAGATTTGCATGATTTGGGGTCTCCATCTGAAATAGACAGCTTGACTTGATTGATTAGATTAGGTTGGTTCTTATGGGACTTTGCATCTTTTCTTTTTGGCTATTTCAGTATCTGTGACAAATTTGCCAGAGATGAGAAAGGAGAAATAAAATAAAAACAGAGTGAAACCTAAGATTTCCTTTTGTTCCAACGTTTAAAATGCTGGTAAAAGTTTAGTATATGGGCTGTCCATATGCATTTGTATGGATGAGGTTACATCTGTCTAAAGATGGGCATATTGAAGCACCCTAAAGGCGGAACATTGTGTATATGTGTGCATTGGTGATTATAAGAGAAAGAGAGAAACTGATTTCACAGATATTAATTTTTTTTGGTAGGGATTTGAGAAAAAGTGACTTAAGCTTCTATCAGTTACTTGTTTGTTATTAGTGATAGGTGAACAAGAACTCTGATGGCATGACTCAGAGCAAGTGAGGACTAAAGAGGCCTGTCTCTAAGGAAGAGATTTTTTTTTTTTTGCGGTACATGGGCCTCTCACTGTTGTGGCCTCTCCCATTGTGGAGCATAGGCTCCAGACGCGCAGGCTCAGTGGCCATGGCTCACGGGCCCAGCCGCTCTGTGGCATGTGAGATCTTCCCGGAATGGGGCATGACCCGTGTCCCCTGCATCGGCAGGCGGACTCTCAACCACTGTGCCACCAGGGAAGCCCTAAGGAAGAGATTTCTAACCTGGTTCACAGGACCATTTGAGGGATCTGTGAACTCTCCAAAATTGTAGGCAAAATTTTCCAAGAATGTGAATATGTGCATTTTTCTGAGGAGTAGGTGTATAACTTTTATCAGATCCTCAAAAGAATCCATGACTCATAAAGGCTAAGCCCCACCCACCACTCTTGGGAATACCAGCTTATGATAGTAACCAGATGTTAGGATATCGAGCACTGGGGCACCTAGAGTCACGCAAAGTCAGTGACAGGGAGCCTGGGTGGTTACGTGGCTTTCTTTGGATGGACACATTGATGGTAGTGAATTCGGACAGAAGTGAAGATCTGGGACATCGTGTTACAGGCTGCATCCCTCCACCTTAGCAGAGATTTATGAGGGCAGGTATGAGAGCTGGATTTCTATTCATTGAACTGAGGTGGGAAGAAGACCAATATGCTGACCAGACAAATACTAGAAAGATTAACTGAAGCAAAGCCTCCAATTGACCTCAGACAACAAAGAGAAGTGGTCAGGGCAGCCCACCAAGTAGTATTTTGAGTCTAGGTTTTATCTTGCTCTCAAGAGACATAATAGCAAATAGAAACAAACCCTGCAAAAATGCAGCTGCTTCCTCCTAGCAGATCAGTCTTTCATGTGTGGACACAGCAAAGAAAGAACTATAGGACCCAACGTTACCTTTACAGTAACACTATTTTTCCACTTTTAATTTCAGCAGCTACCTATAGAAGTTATTACTTAAAGGTACTCTTCGTAGCTCTTGGGTTAGGAAGATGAAAAAGATATTCTTATTCAAGCACAACAGAATTCTGAGAAAACAGACAATATAGGTGCATCTTGCTTTGTGCAAGATATGAGTCCCCAGAAAGCTGTGTTAAAAGAGAATGGCTATAGATCAAAGCGTATATCAAATGCAAGAGAAAAATGAAGAAGCTTGAGACTAATTCTCCAGTAAGAAAGAAATTATTCTTTTTCATAACGCTAATAACGACATCCTTTTGTCTATGTTGTAAATATAGACTGCTATAGCTGTGATTTTCTTAAGTCAGGGTATACCTACACCCATAATATGTGTGTATATATGCATAGAGATTCATCACTATATCCTTAGCATTAATGTTCATGTAATTTAAGGATGTGCACTTTCTACTCTGTCCTGTAAAGGAAACGAGTTCACTCAACTACACACTATCAAGTAGACAGGTAATCAATCAGTGATCACACATATCAGTTCCAGCTGAGCTCCTGTCTATTGCTAAGATGGTTACAATAACCTCTAACTGTTCCATGTAAGTAGAAATGGCCTCTTAGACATCTACACCAAAGGTTCGCACAAGGAAGCTCAACCCGCCAGTGGCAGTAGCATTAGGTTTTTTTTGTTTTGTTTTGTTTTTTCCCAAATGTGTCTTTGTCAGCAGTATTTTTAAACATGGGTCTTATCCTGTACTATACTTTATTGCTAAAAGCATCTTATTCTCAGTTTCAGTGTTAAAAGGCGATTTTAAAATGTCATGATGGGAAATAATGTTTCAAGGTTTTCATGACAGGACATAAAATTAGATTTTAAAATATCCAAAATAGGGCCTTGCTCATCAAGATGAGGACTTTAACCTGGGTTTCAGAAAATTTGGGCAAAACTCTCCTCCTACCACTATTGCTAAGTTGATTGAGGAAATACTTTCAGCTTTTACAGAATATTCACAAACTCATGCCCACACGCCTTTATTTATAAGCTGTCATCAGCTGGCTTCCTTCATCTTGCCTCACAGGAGAAGCTTATTGTTATTCGGAATGCCAAATTCCAAACTGCTGTGGGAGTGGTCTTCAAAAGGTTTGACCTATGCCAGCTGGAGAGATGCCTTGCCCTACGCTTACTGGGGTATTGTCCCACAGAAGGGGACTACCCAGGACCATGGTTTCTTCCTAGGTACATGTCAACAGCTACTAATGGCAACCAGATCAGGGTAGATTTACTAGTACAAGAAAGAAAGAAATGTTTCCCCTTTGCATGGAGAAGATGGATAGTCCAGGGATTATGTTTGCTCAGGTTTTGGAATAGGAAACCTCATTATCAAAGTTAAGCTCTTCAAAATCATACGTGTGTGGTTGAGAGGAGGGGGTCCTATAGATTTGGAAAATTAGGCACTCCACGTATGTTTTTCCTAAATTCTTACTATGTGGAATAGGAGAGAAAACAAAACAGAAAGCATGATTCCTTCCTCAAAGATTGGGGAGGCCAAATACTCAGGAAAGGCAGAATCCATGCTTGGTCCTCTGATTCACACGGCCGATAGCTAGGGCTCTCCGAGCTGTTATTTTGTAAGTTTTATCTATGAAAAGCAGTAATGATCATGCTACCTACAACAGAGGACTGTTTAGGGATTACATGTAAAGAGTTTAGCAGGTGCCTGGTACATAGCAAGTGCTTAATAGTATAATTTGAAATGGGAAAACTTGAGGTCATGTAAAGACAAATAATAGAAAATAAACATTAGCATCAGAACAGAAATTCTAAAGTTTCAAGAGACACATGAACAGGATATGTGAAATGATTCAGAGAAGAAAATGCTATTTGAGCCACATTTGGAGACCAGAGTGGTTTCAGGAAATCTCACTGGGAACTGTTTGGGGTAAATTGATGTATCATTGTTTGGGAGACTTGCTCAGGATCCTCCTTCAGAAATGTGGGCATAAAATGATCAAGTCCTAGCCTAGGGTAGTGGTTGTGAACATGGAAAGGAAAAGAGATGGCAGCACCAACACTGATGAGAAAGAACAGAAACATTCTTTAAATCAAAGGAATTTCCCCTACAGTTTGGAAGGCAACTAACTGCCGGAAATAATGAACAGAATGAGGCAAACAGAGTATATTTTATAAAGGTTCTTTTTCCAAGGAGCCCAAAGCCCAAAGTTATAAAAGTGCTATACTTCTCGGGCTTCCCTGGTGGCGCAGTGGTTGAGAGTCCGCCAGCTGATGCAGGGGACACGGGTTCGTGCCCCGGTCCGGGAATATCCCACATGCCGCGGAGCGGCTGGGCCCGTGAGCCATGGCCGCTGAGCCTGCGCATCCGGAGCCTGTGTTCCGCGACGGGAGAGGCCACAACAGTGAGAGGCCTGTGTACCGCAAAAAAAAAAAAAAAAAAAAAAGTGCTATACTTTTCAAAGTAGGGCTGGTGATGTAAAAATAGAGTAATAAAGACTCAGAAGACATCTGTTTACATTCTGCTTATTTCCAACACAAAGCAGGAGAAATACAGGGTAAAGGAATGAGAGGGAGTAATTCCATCACTAAGATAGGTATCATGCTAAGTATGGGGTTTAGCTTTGAGCTTCCTGGCAGTCAATGCAAAAGGGAAAATGAATCAGTCATGTGGTTTTTCCACTCCAGAGAGAAGGAAGCAAACCAGATCTTCAGGAACAGGAAGTATTATCATGTCTTTAAGGTCTGAGAAGATGTAACTATAACTAGCTTGCTCCCAGTTTAGCAAAGGGACAAAAACTTAAACTTCAGAATTCTTTTGAAAAGAATACATCTAGTGGGCTCAGCCATATTAAGCAGTCTCTCATAATTCACTCCTTACTCAAGTTCTCAAAGGGATTCAGGCCCATCAGGTTTGGGTAAAACAAATACACGCACATTGTTAATCCTCAAATACATGCCTTGTCTAGATAGAAATTGTCTAGATAGAAATGAACAGTCTATTAATTCCTTTCTCCAGCTTCAGTGAGTTATGGTCCTCCTCATTTTTTAATTTTTAAAGGTGGGGGACAATTCCATCAAATAGGAAAGAAAAGCAATTAGGGAGCTTGCTCCTGCTGGGGATAGAGAGGGTGGCCAGAAAGGTTAGTGGCCCAGACTGAAGGGTCCCAGCCACCTTGGTACCCACCAGGGCCTTTCTCCAGCTGCTTCCTTCATGCCAATCGAATCCCTTAGCAATCCAAATTTCCTTGGAGGGGTAGGGCTAGTTCCTCCCGAGGCCTTCAGCTACCCTCCCGAGGAAAGAGAAGGGGAGAGGGAGAAAAGCACAGAGAGAGGGCTTGGGAGAGGGGGGAGAGAAAGGCAGCTGTTGTCTGTACACTTCAGTCCCAAGTTGGGGTGGAGGTGGGGCGGCAGGGCTGCATTTTTGCAGCCCATGTGAGCAGCGCTCTGCTGTGGAAATCTAATTTGACAGAATGGGTAAATAAAATCAACTGTCATCAACTCCCATTTTATTTACGAGGCAAGGTCAATGTTTTTTAAGCATCAAACGAAACAGCTTATTGGAAACAGATTTCAGAACCACTCGATAAAGGTAGTTCTGCAAGTTAGTTTGGTTTTAAATGCCCAAATTCAGTGCATTATTTGCAAAAATGTCTTCAGCGAGCCTAAGACGATACATTAGCGAATACATTTGGCTGTCCAGCACCACCTCGCTGCTTCTGGGAACTGGGCTCTCCCCGTGAAGGGACCCCCTCCCGGTCCCCCCGCCCCCGGATTCGGGGCGGGGGTCGCACCTGGGGCCAGAGGAGTGGGGGGCGGGCAGGCGGCGCCTCGCTCCTTTCTCCGCCTGCGTTCCTGCCTTCCTTTTGTTTGGTTGCCTCCTCTTTCCCCTTGGTTGTTGATTATTAGTATTTTCCTAGTTTTCCAAACTAATAAGTGCCACTATCAGGCAGTTGGAAACTCTCGGAGGCTGCAGGCTTTGCAGCTCGGCCTTAATTGATATTGAACGAGCTGCTGGTAGACGGGAACAGGGCCGCTGCTGGATAATTTGCAGTTTAATCAGCGTTTGTAATGAGAGCGGCTGATTAGGGCTGTTGGAAATAAAAGAGAGTTACAAGGAACGTCTGTCAGAGTCCGGTGATAATTCAGGACTAATTGTGGTGATTAGCGCAAACTGGATGACTTTGGGCTTTGCTAATGCAAAGAGAAACGTGCAGGCTCCAGCCAGGGACCCCTCGGAGAACAGTGCACGAGCTGCGCGCAACTTTGCTGAGCCGTTTTCCTGCGAGGCCCACGGCGGCACGGGGCCGGGGGAGGGGCTGGGCGCCCCCTGCGCTGCCGCGGGGCCTGGAAGCAAAGGGGTGGTGGCCTGGCCACCCCCGCCCTGTCCCGGGGCGCTTTCCGGGGGCCAGCTACGGCCCCGTGGGCGCCGCTTGCTGCCCCACCCCATTCTCTCCACTCCGGGGAGGCACGCAGGGGGGGCACAGCCCGCTCTCCCCCGACCCTCAGCTCCCGCCTCCACCCACCGCGCTCCTCCTCCAGGGGAGCATCCGTCCGAGCTGGCGGGGCTGCCCCTACTCCCCTCCCCTCCCCGGTCGCCTCCTGCTTCTTCGTCTCTCTGGTCCTCTAGGCCCTCACCTGACTCCCCAAAAGGCTCTGCCTCCTCCTCCACCCCCAAACCCTTTGGCCCGGGTGGGTGTCCCGAGGCTTGCGCCACCCAGAGCAGCAGAACCTTCGAGTGCGCTGGGGAGAAGAGAACTACCGCTTATAAATGGCCGGAGTTCTCATTATTGAGGAGTTTCATAACTCTTTAATTCATTTTTAATGACGGCAATAAACATGGTAGTCATTTTGGAACAATAGCTAAAAATCATAGGGCCATTACTGTCCATTAAAACAGTGTTTACAGTTCAATGGAGGTTCATGTGCCCCGTAGTCATTCACATCAGCCAAAGGAGAGATTTATAGGTCGGAAGAATGGTTCTCTTTTTATTCTTTCTATAACATAAAGCTTATTGAGCAAATAGTTAGAAAAAAAAGTTCACTTGGCTTTTAATCGTGTGAATGGGGATTAAATAAGGAGATGTTGTCTGGCGCCTGATTTCTATTTGATCAATAAATCATCAAGTGCCTTAAGTGCTTTATTCACTATCAGATTAAATGAAAAATACTTTAACCTGCGTCCCTGGTGTCGGCAAAGAAAGCTAATAATATTTTCTGTTATGTTTCCATTTAGGCATTTAACACTCAGAAAAATCTACTAGGTCTTGCTCTCGGTCCTTCTATTAGAGATATCACATATTTTTTCCACATACCTACAGACACAGGAAATTCTCACCATCCAGGGAGAGCTTACTTGTTGGGGGATGAAGAAATCTAACTAGGCTTGCCTAGTACAGTTTGCCAGAATTTCTGCCCCAACTAATACGGCTGCACGTTAACATCAAGGTGGAGTTACGGGACTCAGGCCCTTGCCGATTGGGTTACAGGATTGAAATAACGTTTTACCTGAGTGTTTGCCCTTTTCTCTTTGAGTCCAGTTCTTAATACAATAATAAATCTAAACGATAGGCCCAAAGGGACAAATCTCTATTATTTCCCAGATTTTCCTGTCCTAGATTAGATATTATCTAATATGATATATTTTACACAGTCCTTCCCTGCCTTTGGAGGAACTGGCCGATCAGAAACGCTCCCTTCCTCCACTGAACACTTAGAACCAGAACTACAAGGACTGTATTTGATAGGATAATAGAATTAAAATATCGTGTTTTGATACCATGTTATTGGGTTATAGTGCCTATTTCACATGTGTCACAAAAGAAAGCATTTTCCTTCGTGTGTACATTTTGGAAAGATTTTTATCCCCTTTAATGCCTGGCTTGGAAAAAGAAAAAAAAAGCAATCGAGTGATATTTGTGAAGTTTAATTGCTAACTTAGCAGCTCGGTCACACCTCCCAACCCATTAGATGATGAAATCTCACCTGGTTAACGGATACAGCACTGTGGCCTCAATGGCGAATGCCTGATTATACAGCCACGCTGCTAATTTACCAAACCCCCCCCGACCAGGGAGGCCTGGACGGCCACCACTCACTGTATTCATGCGGTAGCTAAGAGGAGGAACCGTATTCCCTGAGCCGCTTTCCAGCTACCCGCAGAATGAGAAATGTAAAATTAGTGGAGGTGTGTGCATGAAGGGAGCCGACCAATTAGCAAGGCGCGGGAGCCCGCTGGCCCACAGGGGTTCGGGGAGGGCGAGTGGGGAGACCGGGGCGCGAGGGCAAAGGGCTCCCTTCCTCGCAGCCTGAGGTTTGCAGGCCTCGGCGGCGGCGAGGTCAACGCTTGTGCAGCGGCCCCCGCTGCAACGGCGCCCAGTTAAGAACAATGCGTTTCCTACCAGCCCTTTACAACGTGCGCCTTTCCGCAACTCGATACCCACCCGGACTCCAGACCCACGATGCGCCCTGGCGCGCACACACACTTTGTCTTTTTTTTTCTTTCCAGTTTGGCCCGACAAAAATCAAGTTAAACATCCAAACACAGCAAACTCAGCAACTGGTAGCATCTCTACAAACAGGCCTCAGGTACTAGGACATAGATTTTAGAGGGAGGGGTCTGAAGCCTTTAAGTCCCTCTGCCTAGTGCCCTATCTGCATTCTCTCCTCTCTCCCACCTCCTCAGCTCCTAACTCTCAAACAGCCCCCAGCTACTCTTCTCGGTGGCTGCAGGGCTTGGCTGCTGAGTGCAGTGCAAGGCGCGCGATCTGCGTCTCCCTCCGCCTGGGGCGGGGAAGCGCATAAACTGGGTATTTACAACAGGAGTGTGCGCACGCACCTCTGCCCGCGAAGGCAGGTGTCTTTGTACAGCTTCTGTTAGATGCAAGTGGAATTAGATGCATTTGCGCAGGTTCCAAAGCCATCTTGCAGCCAGCCGGGTTGTCGGTCTGAGATTGAATGAGGGGGACAAGGAGAAAGGAGCTTTACGGCCACCTTTACTTCCTCTCCTTCCAGCTCCAGGTGGCAAACCCAACACTTTCCCTTCCCATCCTCCCTTAAAACCAACCAAACAGTTCACAAACCCTTATTTATTTGTTTGTCTGTGGTTATTGCCCATGTTATTAATTGCACCCGGGCCTTCCTTGCTCTTTGAGAGAGCAGCGGTATAAATTGGCTCTAATAAATATTAGCCGCTAGATTAGGCGAGGTGAACCTGGCACCGCGCTCTATTTTCGACCTGTAGCCTCTGCGAAGCCGCCAGTTCTGCGCCAGATTAGCCCCATCCATCCAGTGTCAATGGTTGTCTTGTTGAGAAAATCAGTGAGTAAACAGGGCTGACAGAGAGGGGGCCCAGCTGATTACTCATACAAATAGACTGCAAACTCCTCCAGGAGAAGCTGTTTCCAGAGATGGGTTTCTCGCATTGACAAGGCTGCTTCTCCCAGGATCCTGTGTCCTGCTGTTCCCACTTTGTCCTCCATCAATCACACAATTGTGTCCGGGATGTTTTATAGAGTCACTTAATATCCCTGCCTTCATCTCTATTCACTTAGAGAATCATCTGCCATCAGGGCTAAAGGCTTTCTGCAGGATGAGACTGGCAACACACCCGGGCAACAATAGCTGTGGTGGAAGCAGGACCCCAAGCCCTTTCTGATGCTAATAGAACAGCCCCAGGATGTTCCAGTGCAAGGCGGCCTTTATTGAAATCGGCCATTAGCCCTTTGTCCACTGCATTAAATTATCCCCTGGACTAGTCCATGATAGGGGTGTGGAGGCCACAGTAAATTTTCTTTAAAAATTATTTCTTTTCCCCTAAAGTGGTTTTTGGGTTTGAGAATTGGTTGTGATGAAAGTCACGCATAAATGCTTTCTCTCTTCTTTATAAGAAAGGGGGAAATATTTTCAGGCTCAAGTGCATAGGGTAAATTGGGCCCGTATTCACTTCCTCCTATCTTCTGCAGTACTCTGTTCCAGACTGCCCCCCTCCCTACCCCCACTGCCTCCAGTCAACCAGTACACTCCAGATAGGGGAGGATTAAGTGAAATTTAGTTTTAGTCTAAAGGCACAGCGCCCTTTAAGCAAAGGATTTCCACAAATAAGAGGCCAGCTGGATACAAAATCACATTTTACGAGGGAAATTTAAAGACAGAAGAAAGAATTACAAGGTATCAGTCTTTAAGTGACCCATCTACAAATTAGACTGCTACACAATTAATCAGAAAGTTAATTAATGAGCAAGTTACTAATTACAACATTTAAAACCAGTGTGTTTATAGTGCCTTAGTTTAAGAAAAGCCCCTGTAGTTAATTGGTCCACACACTGATCTCATAACTGGTAGTGGAGGTTAATATACTACAGATGTATTATTTATTTTGTATAAGTTCTAATTATGTTACTACTGCATTCCATACTCTATAACTGTCAGAATTTTACAGTTAATTGGAAAAGTTGGCATCAGAAAATATAACCAGACTAGAATGAGAAAACTATGACGTATGTCTACAGATTTTGAGCTAGCTCCATTTACTTTTGTCCTGGTCTGGGACTTCAGGAAGGCTAGTTATGTTTTCTGATTGCTCTCTGGGAGTTCAAGATTTCAGAGTCTCCTTCTTATAAACCTTCATAAGGTTTATGATTTGCTTTGGAGAGTTAGCTTAGGGCTGAAAACTGAGGGCCAAAATTAGGTTCTGGAGTTTGAACTCCTGAGGCTTTCCCCTCACTAAAGTGTAGCAATATGTCCAAAAAGTGAGGTTTGTTTTTTTTTTTCCAATCACATGTTTAATACTAAACATGTTTAATATGTTCCATTAAAACATGGATCGCCACTGCGAATTTCTAGAACATTTGCAAAGGACAAATGCCAAGTTAATTTCATTAAAAAACAAGGACACAGTCAGGTGACCTGAACATTCCCTCTGTTTACTGTATTTTCCACCTGACTAGTCCCTAAGGCATCCGCCTTTCGGAGAGGCTAAGGGTCTCTAAGCCCTCCTTTCCTTCACACTCTCTGTGGCCCCAAGAGCCCAGGCCCCAGGCTATACCAAGGGCTTTGCTTCTCTTTGGAAGGGAAGGCAAGTTTTAAAGCTTCTGGAGTCTCAAGGAGTAGAATCCCTATCTCCCTCCCCTTTCCATTGTGTCAATCAAAGTGCCAAACCAACCAGCTTCTCTGCTGAGGAGACTGTGACCTGCAGGGCCTGCCCTTGCAGAAGGCCATCCTCCACTCCCCAACAGTGGCCTTCTCTGGGGAGGGTGCAGGGGTGAGAAGCTGGGCAGGACGGAGGAGGAGGAGGCCTGCCCCATAAAATCTGCTTTCCTTCCATTCCCTGGGCCTTCCACATCCATCTCGAACCATAACCATCCCAGCTCTCTCTTTGGAGTGGGTACCACCCAGTTAACATATTTCTGGATGTTCTAGATTCTTCTAAGGAGAAGGGAAAACTCTGAGGCCAGATAGGGAGGCAGATAAAGGCTTTCCAGAAGGAGGTCTCACCCAGTAAGCAATCAGCTTTGATCTTTAGCCACAAGGGAAGGTGGTAACACACACACACACACACACACACACACACACACACACACACTCATACATGCAGGTTACCCCAGCGAGGAGAACACACATAGGTAATTTTAATGAAAGAGGCTCCTGTACCACATTATTAGCAATAAATCTACACCATTCTTTGTTGGTTAAAATCATTATGATCATCATTGCTATCATTACTGAACTCATTATTCTTGTGTTACTATCAGAGTAGATTTATGATAATACCCACCATTACGCCTGAGTTAAAGAAGGTGTAAAGGTTTGATTAATAGCTGCTTTCATGTTTTAATACTCGACATTTTCTCACACTTTTTCTAAATAAGGACCATGATAATTACAGGCAGTAATTACTGCTTTTGTTAGGAGTGTGTAATTAGCCACATATGCATTGTTCTTAAAAAAACAAAAGGACTGGTTCCGGAGCCAGGCCACAGGTCCAAGGTGGGCAGAGTTTGGACGGGTCACAGCCGGGTGCTTTGACAAACGGAGAGATGGGTCCACAGCTCTGCCCTGCCAATACCTTCCCCAGGACACCAAGAATTGTTTTGAATGAATCTGGGTGAAGTTGGAAATGTAATATTCAGAGAGGTTTACAGCGAAGGGTGGTTATACCCGGAGATATGCGGGTGCCTGGGATTCCCTCCTCAAGGGGCAACTCCAGCCCGGCGTTAAGGCCTCGGCCTCACGGGTCCAGCCTGGGGAGATGCGGCGCATATCTGCGTGCTCCAAGCTACAAAAATGCCGGGACCCTGTCTCCTCCCGCCCAGCAGACGCCAGGCCTGTGTCAGGCCCTGCATCAGTCATCCTCCCCCTCTGAATTAGCCCGGGAGCTTCCCCGGCCTCTGGGCTCCCAGACTATCTGTCCCTTAAAGGTTACACGCTGCCGTGCCTCGCTTTGTCTTCCTCGTGCCCTTTCCTGGCAAAAATGGAGACATCACATCCTTGCCCAGCCCCGGCTCAGTATTTATGAAGGTTTTCTGACAAATAGGCAGGCTGGCCACGCATGGGTGACTGCCTTCATTCCGCACTTGGCTTGTTTACATAGGACCAGCACCATTTCCACGGATTAAACAAATCACAGGGAGAAGGAGACATTTATAATCCGCCAACGAGGCCACAAGGCAGTTAGAAACAACTGTGCTAGTGAATGTGTGTGCAGGACTGTGCAAAGGGAAAACGAATGCCCTGTCCGCGAGGCTGACCTTCGGGAGAGGGTAATTCTGGCGATGCGTGTGTTTGCGCCCACGCGCGGGGCACACTCGCAGAGGGGCTGCGTGGATTCGTGTGTCAGGGAGACTCTTGGTTAGAGTGACATTGAATTACCCCTGCTTTTACCCGTCCCGAGGACACACACAAAGGCCAGGGAGAGAGGGTGCGCGTTCCCCTACCTGGAGTGTGTGTGAATGTGTGTGTGTCTGCCCGTGAGACACTGTGCACACGCCACCGTCGCGGGACCCCAGCCAGCAGTTAACCCTTGGCAGGCTGGCCGGGAAGAGAGGAACTGTGAGGGACCGCGGTTCTGCTCTCCCCTAGCATTACACCCACCCCGGCTGTGCGCGGCTCGCTCAGGCCTGCCTGGCGTGCGGGCGGCCCCGTGTGTGCGCGCGCCTGTATGTAGGAGTGTGTCTGGGTGGTGTGTATGTAAGACAGAACGTGTGCACTTGTATGTGGCGTGTGCGCGGACCACCGAGTTGCATATGTGGCGTGTGCATGTATGGTGTAGATGGGCACTTGTGTGCTGTGTGTGTCCGTTTGCGATGTGCGTGTGCAGGTGTGTAGGACGCGCATGTGGCACGAGAGTGTGGGCTTGTGTGCGCGCATGTATTTACACTTCCAGAAATCAGATCATTTCTAGTATTGCCCTCGCTTCACCCGGAAGTATTCGCTGACCCCTCCAACCAATTAAATAAAAGCAACCGGGCGGAGTGGGCCTCCGACGGCTCTGCACTCGCTTGCGGAGCTGAACACCGGGTCGGCGGCCGCCCCAGGTGGAGGCTCTGGCTCCCGGCTGCCGGCTGCCGGTCACCCGCCGCCTCCTCGCGGCGCCGCCTCCGCCGCGCGCCGGGCACCGCCAGGGCTTGCGTGACACCAGGCACCGGCCCCGGGCCACGGGAGGAGGACATTCCCTACAAAATAGCAATGGTTCTGAGAAAAGGATCACAACAAAATATTGAATAAATTCCCTTTTAATTTATTTGATCATTCCACATTACGGGGCTATGAATTGCTCAAATTTGATAACAAGTACTCAATTCAACTCATTATGTAAGTTAAATTAGACTTCGATAAAATTTCAGTGGCGCGCAGTGGTTCCTCGAATGAAATGTAATTTGTGCAAGAATTTGTTGTATCTGTCACAAATATTTCCAATTAGCGACCGTAATTATTTGATAGTTTCTGCAATTATGGCTTAAACGGGTGAATTTGGGACTGTGGAGGACCCTAATTGGCCTAAATTTGATATTTTGCATATTTGCATAATGAGGAAATTGGTAGAAAATTGTGTTCATTCATTTGTGAAAAATCCTATGAATTTTATGAATTTGAAAGCTCTGTTTGTGCAGACTGTGACTTTGCCTGCTGATCCCTGAGGAGCTGACGCTGAACGCCTGAATGGGCAGAGCGCCAACTCTGCTGCTCTAGGAGTGGGTGGGGAGGGAGAGGAGGAGGGGGAGGGAGAGGAGGAGGGGGAGGGGGAGGGGAGGGGGAGGGGGAGGGGAGGAGAAGGAGGAAGAGGAGAGACGGGTGGGGGGGCAGGCTAAGGTAACGGTGGGCGGAGGAACAACCACAGCGCATGCTCTGCAGCGGGCCCGACCGCGGGTGGAAGCCCCCGGTTCACCTCGGGCTGTGGCGATGGATGTGACGGGGGTTGCGTGGGGTGTTATCTAGCCCGGTTATAAGAGGCTGCCCTGTAGCAGAGCTGCGCGCACGAACACACACACACACACACACACACATACACACACACACCCGGTTATAAGTGGCTGCCCTGTAGTAGAGCTGCGCGCGCGAACACACACACCCCTTCTTCTCAGTGAGAAATGTACCCAATCCGCCAGGTGGAAGGGGTAATTGTGGAGGGGTGAGGTCTTGAGATGATGGTAACTGTGCACTTGTTTAAGTTAAATTGCCAAAGCTTCTCCTCTCAGTAAAAATGTTTGATCTATGGCGCTGTCAATTTAAAGTGTTTAAAGAGAGGCAAAAGCATAGATTTTTAAGCTGCTTTGCCCAGCACCCATTCATCATGCATCAGGGATTTTAAAGTTTCATGGTTGCTGTGGTTTAACATCTCAACTCTCTGACACAAGAATCTGGAAGGAGGAAATAGCTCTGCAGTCAGAGGCTTATGACTAAAGGAAAAAGATTATGTCAAAAAATCAAACGCACAAAAATACTCATTTCTGTTCATGCAAGGAGAGGGTGTTTTATTTTGAGGGGAGAGGGTATGTAAGTAATTATAAGTAGAATTGAAACCCACTTTTAACCAAAAATTACTAAAACAATGCCACCAATTTCTTTGCAGGAGGGATGTGGGAGACAGGGTTTTAAAAGAGAAACAAAACAAAAACCCAATACACTCCATCTCCTTTGTAATAAATAATGGTTATCCCCAAGCGTTATGTCGCAAATATCCTGTATTTTCATCAAAACCGATAAGAAAACATCATCCTCTGTTTCCTGACTGTAACATTTTAGATACTCCCTTAATGTCTATAGATCTTAGATGCATAAAACTGACCAAAACAGACTCATAGTGAAGAACGTGATATCTGGCTTTGCAGTTAAGTGCTCTGTAAAACTGCTCGACTTGTGAACATTACTTTTGCTGGGAAGGACTTTCTTATCTACATGGAATTGGGTAATGTGAGTGTCTAACAGGCTATAAATGCTTAAGTGCTTTGTTTCACAGTGCATTTTCAGTAAAGGTCAAAATAAATTCATCTTCCTTTAATGCAGTATTTATGTTTGTGCAGGGTTTGGAATAAAATTGCCATTAAAAATCTGTATGAAAAAAACGAATAGGAATATGGGAGCTGTGTCTTTGGTTTGGCTTTTCACGGATGGAAGCGTCTCATTTGGGGATAGAAATAAACCAATTAGCTACTTAAGATCGAATTTAAACAATGCAAAGATATTATTTTACTAATATTTAAGAGAAATTAAATGGGCATTTTTCAATTTTCAGTATTCTTGGAAACAGATGACCTTGGGGCCCAGTGATCAGAAAATAGGGGCAATAATTTCTTTGCCCATCTCACAGGGTTTTTATAAAGATCAACAAGAATATTAGTTATTAAGTCTCCTACTATTGTATTATTATTGATGGTATCATCATTATCATCAGTAGCAGTAATAGTATTTTTTTTAAAAAAATAATTTTATTTATTTTTGACTGTGTTGGGTCTTCGTCGCTGCACGCAGGCTTTCTCTAATTGCAGCGAGCAGGGGCTACTCTTCGTTGCGGTGCGCGGGCTTCTCATTGCGGTGGCTTCTCTTGTGGAGCATGGGCTCTAGGCACACAGGCTTCAGTAGTTGTGGCACATGGGCTCAGTAGTTGTGGCTCACGGGCTCTAGAGCACAGGCTCAGTAGTTGTGGCACATGGGCTTATTTGCTCCATGGCAT
The DNA here is from genome assembly GCF_949774975.1 of Lagenorhynchus albirostris. Classification (NCBI taxonomy): domain Eukaryota; kingdom Metazoa; phylum Chordata; class Mammalia; order Artiodactyla; family Delphinidae; genus Lagenorhynchus; species Lagenorhynchus albirostris. Next base: position 61,290,387 of record NC_083097.1, read on the forward strand.
GTGGGATCTTCCCAGACCAGGGCTTGAACCCGTGTCCCCTGCATTGGCAGGCGGATTCTTAACCACTGTAGCAGTAATAGTATTGCTGTGACATTATTATTAAGCTAAGATGTGAAGAAGGATCCTGGGGGCAGGGTTGAAAATGAGCCCAGGTGGCCTTTGAAAGGGGCAGGTCATTCACATCTCCTTGTAGCTTACACACATGATCAGCGATCACCATGAGTGGAGTCATCCTCAAACACAAAGGATAATGGTTCATTCTCTTCCTCATTTAACAACACATCGTGTTAAATTTGGGGATTATAGATACTATTTATTTAACCTGTTCAAGAGGTCATGAAGCACCATTTAAGAGCTGAAATTAAGGCCACCTCTGATCACTGAGGTGAATAAGGAACACAAAAGAATATCAAATTGAAGAAGTAGGATCTGCTTCAAGCTTAGGTCCAAGCCACAGTATTAATGTTTGCACTTTTTTGTGGGTTCATTTTAAAAAAGAAAATTGATCAAAGATTTTTGTGGAAGTATTTTCAATGTTATACATTACTGGTATGTTTTTCTTTATGTGGCTATGTCTACAGAAGTATTTGGTTGTGCTTATGAATATGACAGTATCCCCACTTCAAAAGCTTTTTCAGAATGGTTATGGTATAGAATCTTAGTCATTTTGTTGTCCACATGACCTAAACCTCCACAGTAAAAATGTTTATAAAAATTGGGATTGAAAAAAAAAAATGACCACTCAAGTTCTTTCAGCTCTGTTCCCTTCCCCTCCCCCCTTCTCCACCCAGGAAATACTCATTGTCATAGCTCCACATAGCTCCATAGTTCAGGACCGATTTGTAAGGTTTAGGGCTGGAAGTATAATCATTTTCCAAGTATTGGATCTGATTAAATCCATAAAGAAGGGGATTCTGGTGGGTTATGAGACTGTGGTAAATGACGGCCCTCCCATGCCCAGTCCCCACCCCATGATCAAGAGTTTCCTGGGGGCTTCCCTAGTGGCGCAGTGGTTGAGAGTCCGCCTGCCGATGCAGGGGACACAGGTTCGTGCCCCGGTCCGGGAAGATCCCACATGCCGCGGAGCGGCTGGGCCCGTGAGCCATGGCCGCTGGGCCTGCGCGGCGGGAGCCTGTGCTCCGCAAAGGGAGAGACCACGGCAGTGAGAGGCCCGCGTACCGCAAAAAAAAAAAAAGAGTTTCCTGAAGAAAGTCAAGTTCTCTGCAGTTTGTAGGCTTGCTCTCAGGCAGAGGAGGAGAGGCTGAAGGGAACAAAGCTACAGCAATCTCACTCTGGGAACCTGGCTCTTGGTCCCTTACTCTGAGCATGTTGAGTCAAAGCATTCCTTTACCAGCTCCCTTTCACATCTCTCTAATTTGCATTCAAATGTATGCTCAGAATAAGTGTTCATACTATAAACACTACTGAGAAGTGGTGAGATAACAAAAACTCCTAACCTGATGTGTCCATAAAATGTTTTTTAGAATTTTTATTTTAAAGGCTTATTCTTATATATTTTCTTTCATTGCATCTATTTCTTCCTCTACTTTCTTACCACCAACCATTCTATCCAGGCCGTCAGCATTTCCAACTTGGATGATTGCAGTAGCCTCCTAACTGTCCCCTTTGGCTCTAGTCTCTTCTCCAACCAGTTCATTGTGCTTGGGACTGACAAGTTAATCTTCCCAATGCCCTGCTCCTGTCAAATCCCTCTCCTACACTAAATATGCCAACAGCTCACCTTTTCCTAAAGGATAAAAGTTCAAACTCTGTAAATCGGTTTTCAAGTCTTTCCACAATCTGGCTCTAGCCTCCATGTCCAAATACCTCCCCCTGCTCACCCACTGAGCCCTGTCCAGTGAGGTCTGTTTCAGAACACCTGTTGTATACTCCAGCCACACTTTCCTGCACCAGGAATACTCTCCTACTTGGTTTGCCTGTTTCTCAGATCCAGCCTAATCCCCACCCCTCTGTGAATTCACTTCTTCAGGCACTATGCAAATTGCTGGGGAGACAAAGATGAATAGACCAGGCCCCATGCCCTGATGGAAAAGACAACCATGTAGTAGGCAAATAACTATAAATCCTATGACACAGATACAAAGTGCAAAACAAAGGACCAGTGCAGTTATTGCTACTCATTCTAAATTCTCCTTCTTTTAAAACCCATCATGTCCATTGGAAGCTCACTCTATACTGCTTTGTACTGTTGGTAAGTGTCTGGAGAATAAAAGGCTGTCTTTCCTTTTGTGTCCCTCTGAACTCCCAATACCATGCCTTGGAACAGAGACATTAATTAATTGATAGGTGGGCATGGTTGTAGTTGTATAATTGTGAAATTCAGTCACATGAGTCAAACCTGGTCCTTCTGAAGAGTGAATGGACCACCATGAAAAATTGCTGTGGCCTCTCTCCATCACACCATGTAGATGATCTGCTCTTCCTACCCTCTGACTCTGTAAGAACCCTTAGAAGTATGGATAGGGCCACAAGTGGGCACCCAGAGTTGTGGATATAACTTTATTCATGACAGCTTATCCCAGATGTTATAGATTATATAACAAGGAGCCAAAAAATAAATAAAGGGAATTTAAATAAGTTAAAAAAAAATCCTCTCAGTTGCTGCTGTCTTAGTACGGTCACCCTGATTACTGTCACTCCCCCCACATCTTTACCACCACATCACCATCCCCACTGCCACTGCCACAAATATCAGTAACAGAACTTCATTATCATGGGTCAATCTGGTGGCATATACCATACACCCATCATTATTGACAATAATAGACACTGACTTCATAAAGACTGTTATGGGACCCCCCTTATAATTCAATGCAAAGTAGCATTATGCTCATGTAAACACAATCGCACAGATAAGTAAGGTACAACTCACCTATCAATAGGCACAGAACTAAAAAGGTAGTAGACCAGATTTAAAATTCAAATTGTTGACACACAAGCCTTTTCATAAAATTAGGAAATATAATAAGTATTAGAATATCACTTGTTCAAGGGTAGAGTAGTCCCACCACAGGCAGATGTGATAGATCTTCATACCAGTGATATTAAATATGAAGAGTCAAAGGACATTTTTGTGTTTGTAGACACCTCAGGAAGACTGCTTGTTAAGAATAGGGAATGGGCCAGGTTGATCACTGTCCATGTTCCTGCCTAGCCAAGATGCGTCTTGGACTAACAGGCATGAAAAATCAAATCTAAATTTCCTAGGGAGACTTCCAACTTCACATGGTGGATCAAACATATGCATTGGTCTCCGCTCTTCTTTGAAGACCCTTTAAAGTGATGGTAAAGAAAGAAAGAAGGCACCAACCAAAAAAGCCAAGAGCCAGACAGGAGGTGACAGCAGAGGAGAAAAGCAAGCAAAACCTTGGAAGCTAGAATGCAGAAGTACAAGGAGTAACTGACTTTGCAGACCTCCAAGTCTGAGACTTGAGCCTGCAGCGGGCGAAACCAACAAGGAGCAAGGCAGCTCATGCCACAGAAACCTGGAGAGGAGCGGTCATCTGTCCACTAAAGGTGGTAGTATGGGGAGGGGTTGCAAACAGGAGGCGTGGGTGTATCTTTTAAAGATAAACAAATCTCCCCAGACCCCATCTCCCTAGAAGTAGATTAGAGATTCTTCCCTTTGGAGATGTTGAACCAGAAAGGATTTGGGGACACCACCTGTTGGGGTAGGGATGAGGCAAAATGTTAGAAACAGAGGAATGATGTGAAAGTCTACATATTAGATGGCGAGATCTCCAAACCCTCTTCTATTCCTCTATTTGGCTCTCAGATCACTGGGAGCCAGCATTTTTGCTTCTCAGGAGGGAATCTAGAGGATTCTTCTCTCATAAAATTGCCTTCTGACACAAACTTTGGAGATCCCCTAAGAAAAATAGCTGGGTCTCTACCTGATTATTGTACAGTCAAGCCCACCAATCAAAAAGCCCCACGCTGCACTTATCATCAGTATTTTGTGCTTTATTTATTTATTTATTTATTTTAGCACCTCATTTTTAAATATGATTAGACAACCAAAGCCCATTAGACATTTGAATAAATCTGCTAATGGAACAAGCAAAGATTGAAACAAACACTGAATAAAAAAAGGAATTTGGGAAAACAGACCAGAGCATAAGCAACTTAAAGGAAACAAACAAACTATAATTACTGGGAGTATGAAGTCACAAAACAAGAACAAGGGGACACTAAAGAGAGAACATTCAGAGAGTGAGAAGAATGCTGGGAATTTAAAGGTATAAGAGCAGAAGTAAAAGATAAATTAGAAGGGCTGTAAGACAAAATTGAGGAAATCTCAAAGAAGATAGATCTTTAAAAAAGAGATGGAAGACAAGAAAGAAAAGATAACTAGAAAAACCAATTAACAGGAATTCTAGAAGTAGAAAACAGAGAAAATGAAAAGAAGAAAATGATTAAATAAATGATACAAGAAAGTTTCCTAGGGCAGAAGGGTATAGGTTTCCAGATTGAAACTGGAGAATAGTGAATTTCAAAAGATTTTAAGCAAAGCACATTATCACTTTAAAGCGTTGGAAGTAGTTGCCTTTGGGGACCAGGACAGAGGAGGGGAAGTGTGGGGCTGGGGACTTTGAGTTGTCATTATAAGCTTTGTAGTACAATTTGACATTTTCTACAGTTTCATGTTCCATATTGATAGAAATAAAATTTATATTTTAAAGATATGTAATTAAGTTTGCTAGTGAGAAGGAAACATAGACACAGCACTGGGAAAAGGAAGCAAATATTAGGACTTGCTTAGAAATATATATTATCTGACATTATGGAACCATCAGCAAAGTTTAGATCCCATTTCTAAGATTTTTACTAATGGTTTTCTCACCCCTAACACCTGCACTTTGGCTTGAATAGGAGTGTAAGGTCTGAATGCCCTACTCCCAGAATGATCAATAGATACTAATTTGGATTGTGATTCTTTTTTTTTTATTGTGATTCTTCTTAAGACCCCTTTTGAGTCAGTTCTGCCATCGATGACTGGGTGACCTCAGGCATGTTGCTAATCTCTCTGGACCACAGTCTCTTGTACATAAAATTAGGAGTTGGCTAAGATTAGAAGTCACAAATTGGCAGCCCAGAAAGTAAATCTGGTCCGCAGATGCATTAGGCCCACACAGTGTTTTAAAAACATTAAAAATTTGAGGTATATCTGTCTTTTCTTCAAAAATCAGAAGATCCTGGCAACAATGAACCCACTCTCCTTCCTAGCAACAACCCACTGGGACTGATGGGGCAGATACCATCCAGGATACCAGAGGCCCCTCCTGTCACCTGCTGAGCTCCACTAGGTATTTGAGTTTGAGACCCCTGGGCTAGATCATTGTTTAAGTCCCTTCCAAGTCTAACATTTCATTCATTCATTTGATCATTTATTCATTTAATGACTTTCCACTGAACACTTTCTATATGCTACTACATTAGACACTGAGGACACAAAGATGAATAAGAGTCCTTGCTCTCAATGAATTTATAATCTATGGGGAGTGCTAAAAAATATTTGTAAAAAAATATTTACCGAATATCTGCTAACAGAGGTCAGTACCATGTGCAGTAGCATCTCTAGGATGGATCGTTTCAAGGGAAAGATACCAGGTCTTTACAGAAGCTGCTGCTATTTGAACTGGCTCTTGGAATGCATCAGGTGAACAAAGTGAACAGCTGAGGTCTTGTGCTTGAAGCAGTACACGGACCAGCAGACCATTCCTAGTCATATATAATATTCTACCAGAAAACTTCAGGGACACTTTGAACCCCAGAGAAAAAAAGCTGGGGATAAAATATAATGTTAACGTGTGTCAATGCCCTCCAATCAAAGACCACTGGGAACAAATGGGTTTGCGGACGTATTGTACTGAAAGAGAACACGCACCATGGAGAACCATGAGGCATCTCAGGAAAAGGGGTTAGAAAGAACTTGTTGGAGGATTTGGACTTGTATTAAACGATTTGGGGACGGGTTCAAGGAAGTGGGGCTTGGATTTGCATTGGATGCTATCAGGAAGTAGAGTAAAGCTTTGATTGGGTATCTTAAAAAAAACATCTTCTCTAGAAGATGAGAAGAGGGAAGCAAGGCTACAGCTATAATTGGCAAAGAAGCTGCTGTGACTCCTATTAGCCAGATAGGGGAATGTCTGGCCATTTTTGTGGTTTGGACAATGTTCTTGTTTTGTTTTCGTTCAGATATCATTACAAGGAGGTCTTGTTTTGTCTAGATCCATCATGGTCACAGAATGGCCTTGTCCGGTGCTGGTACTCTGTGAAATTGTTTATGTTCGACAGGAGAATATCAAGGCCTGGCTGTGAGGGCGAGGCCAGCTCCCCAGGTCAGAGGCAGCTTTTCCTTGGCTCAGGTGTTCGTGTCTTTGAGAGCTTCAGTGGCCACAAAGCCTTCTCTCAATTTCTCTCTAATTCTCCATTTGAATTTACCTTCAGTTCAGGCAGACTTATTTGTCCAACGCGGATGGACTGTGTTTAAGAGCTCTGCATTGCTCCTGTTCTTGGACAATATCCATGGTCAGCCCTGACGCTGTCCTGGACCAGGTCTCCGTGACCTGGGATCACGCGGCCGGATCTACTCAGACCTCTTCTGCTTATTTTCGTGGATGGAGACAAACAACTTCTTTCTGCAGAAATATTGGGCTGCCCTCTTGTTACTAGCTCCTTAACTGCATTTTCATCCAAAAAATGTTCACATTTAATAACAATCCATGAATTTAAGGCTCTCAGACATAGAAATGATGAACCAGGTCTCCTGTCACCCATTTCCCCCGAGCCCAGTCCATCTTCTCTATCAGCAGAATCATTGTCTGAAATGTCTATTTTAAGTAGTCTCTGCCAGTTCCCTCCTTTCCTCCTCCCGGAGAGAGAGTGAGCTCCTTATCCTAACACCCAAGGGTCAGCCTACCTCTGCCTGTTCACCATCCTCACACACCCAGCAACATCCCCAGCTGGACATCACGCCACCACTCTTCCCTCTGCTTTGCCTGCCTCAGAATTCATTTTTGCTGAGCAGCAGAGTTAGGAACTCCCTGTTTCTCTTTTATTGTACTTATTTTTCACATATCTAGGACTGCATGTGTCTTGTAGGGCTGTGATTTTGATCTGCCTCCCTTGTGGAAGGTACTATGTCTTGGGATCCCTAGTACCTGGCATATAGTACTTGCTCTAAGAATGCATAAAAGAAAGTTTGTATGTATGCTTGTACACACACACATACATATATACACACACACATATACAGAGAGGGTCCCTTCTACGTCATTCTACTGTGACAGGCCTCAGCCCATGTTAAAACACTTCCAGTGGATGGGAACATCACTCGCTCCTAAGGTGGCCTATTTATTTTGTTTTTGTTTTTGTTTTTCTGGTACACGGGCCTCTCACCGCTGTGGCCCCTCCCGTTGCGGAGCACAGGCTCTAGACGCGCAGGCTCAGCGGCCATGGCTCACGGGCCCAGCCGCTCCGCGGCATGTGGGATCCTCCCGGACCAGGGCACGAACCCGTGTCCCCTGCATCGGCAGGCGGACTCCCAACCACTGCGCCACCAGGGAAGCCCCTAAGGTGGCCTATTTTAACTTTCAGCAGTTTTGTTAGAAAGGTCTTCCTTACATCAGTTCCAGATTTGTCTCTCTCTCAAATTGAATTCCCTTTCAAGCCCGTGAAGTTAGCACTATGGCCTTCCTGTCTTCTCTTTTCCCGGAAGACACTAGGTTTTCACTGTCTGGTAAACACATTCCTCTGGATACTTTCCACTTTGTCTACACCCTTCTTAAAACACAAAGCCCTAAACTGGGCAGAATTTTCCAGATGTGGTCTGAACAGTTCAGAGTACAAGAGAACAATCAGCTCCCTCATTCTAGCCTAATATCCCATTTGATTATCTGGCCCCGTTGTCCATGAGTTTACAGTCAGTTCAAACCCTTTGTCTTTTGGGATTTGTAACTGTTTTGTAAGCACTGTGGCTAATTCATGCCTCTCTCATCTTCACTTGCACAATTGATTTTTGGGACCCATGGGTAGAAACTTGCATTCACCCCAGTTACATTTCATCTTGCTATATTTAGCCCATTATTGTATTCTTGGCAAGGACTTGTCGCATCCCAGATCTCATCCTGATGGGCGTCGCCCGCAATTTTGTTGACCCTGCTCTTTCTACACCATCTTCCAAGTTGATATAAATGCCAAACAGGACTGGTTACAGTCAGAGCCCTCCTTGTCCTTCTTCCTTATTTTTCCTTCTCTTTCTCTCTTACGCTCTGTCCTCCCTGTCTTGTTCCAAAAAGATGCAAAGCAGCTCCCTAGGAGTTAGTACTACAAACTCCTTCCAAGATGACATGAATCCAAACGAGCACCTTTTCAGGGTAGTCATTTAACTGGTTATGGACCCATCTCATGGTCTTGGCATCACACCCAATGTCTTCTCTCACGTCCACAGGATACAATAAGGGGCACTCCCTCCCTAACTCCAGACTTATTTAGGCCTATCATAGTTCTGTTCAGAGACAGACATGCTTTGTTTGCTGCAACTTGTCCTGAAGACCTAGAGGCCAGTTTTTTCTTCTAGGAGCTCATGGTTCATCCCTTTGGTGCTCTGTAGGAGATTCTCCTTTGGGACAGACAAGGTCTTCTCTTTTTGGACAACCTCAATTTACACATTTCCTGTCTTCCAAAACATGAAAAAGAAAATACTGGTATCTGTTAAATAACTATATGTAGTAGCTCTAGAATGGCATTTTCTCGAAGTTTTTGTTTTGTTTCTAAAAAGGAAGTTGAATTTCAGCTGGAAACTCCATAAATTTAAGGCACCTCATGGGGAGCACACCAAATGCAGACTTAAGACGTTGAATATAGTTCAGTGAAGATCTTAGGCTCTCTAAACCTGCCTTAAGTTGCTTTCGGGCTTCTCTACTTCCCTTCATTCTTACCTGCTACAGCTAAGAGCTTTGAGGAACACCTTGGTGACAGGGATAGTCTAGTTCAGGGCGTAGAGCCAAGGCCTGAGACCTATAAACGATACTAATCAATGATCTTGTCAGCCTTTCTGTCAGTGGAATTTATTTTAGGATATTTAAAATAAGAGCCCAGGGGCTTCCCTGGTGGTGCAGTGGTTGAGAGTCCGCCTGCTGATGCAGGGGTCACGGGTTCGTGCCCCGGTCCGGGAAGATCCCACATGCCGCGGAGCGGCCGGGCCTGTGAGCCATGGCCGCTGAGCCTGCGCGTCTGGAGCCTGTGCTCCGCAACGGGAGAGGCCACAACAGTGAGAGGTCTGCGTACCGCAAAAAATAAATAAATAAAATAAGAGCCCAAAGATCCTAATCTAACCAAAACCTAGACCAATATATAGAATAAATGGAAAGGAATTAGCTAAGAGAGTTTGACCCTCCTCCCCTGCTTTCCAAAGCCCTCCTGGGTTGCTGGTCAACATTATTCTCTCTTCCAGAAAAAAAAAAAGCCAATAAATTCCGAGCTTAAGAGTAGAGGTAATGACTAGGCTGAAACTGGAAAGCCTCATAGAATTTTGGGTTCAGCAAAAAAGGTCTGCATGACTTCTTTCAAAGTCAGTTCAGTTATTACTTCCCGTAAGAGACCTTTCTGGGACTCTCCCCAGGCCCCCTGGCAGCCTGGGCACATTTCTGTCACTGTCCTTATTATAGCATCTTGAAATGACCTTTTTCCATGTTGTCTGCCCACACTATACCCTGATTTCTTCAAGGCAGGGACTGTCTTATTCATCCTGGTGTCCCTAGTGCCTAGCACTGTGCCTGGCATGGAGCAGGGGTTTGGCAAATATTTACTAAACTCAGTGGAGTAATTTCTCAAGCCTTTTACGTTCATAATGTCCACTGTACATTTTGTTCCACACCCCCTCTCCCTTAATTTTAAAAGGCCATATGAAATTTAATACGTTATTTCGGATTCATGAACACTTTGCTCATTACATTAGTCTTGTTAAAGGAGTCCATTATTTTAGAAATCTTCTTACAAGAGAGTTCTTTGTCACTGCAGAAAGTTTTCCATGGATTGCTGGAGCTTGAGGGGACAGGGCATTCTCTGTACCTTCTGCTTTCTTAGGATTGTAGAAGGTTAATGAGGAGTAAAAACTTTAAGCATCATCTCATCAAACCCCTCAGGACAGGAAACTCAAGCTCAGAGAAGTAGAAGGGACTTCCCAAAGACACACAGTGAGTAAGTAGCAAAGTCAAGACGAGAACCCCAGTGCCGTGAGGCTGGCGCTCTTTCCCTGACCCCCACCTTCAACCCATGAGATCTGCTCACTGGACTCTCGGCCTCTCTATCCCTTCAGGTTATAAACCATGGTCCCCAGAGGTGAGGTAAGGCTGGGGCAGGCCTCCCACTGAGGAAAGGTCTACACTGGGGCACTGTTCATACACTGGGGCACTAGGATGCCCTGGAAACGAGGTGGCTCTGCCCTCCACACACTTGCCCTCTAGAACGTCCGCATACCACACATCTGACTGCTGCTCTGGAGGGAAGGCAAAGGCACCCTGGGGGTGGCTATGATATGCGGATCACCCACCGTGGGCCGGGACAGTGCAGCCCTATCTTCACGAAGTGAACCACTGGGCTGGGAAGATGGCCAGGGAGTCAGACCACTGCCATGCAGTGTGCACG